>NW_025224988.1:0-300000 GCF_016746235.2 Drosophila teissieri
TTTGTTTTTTGGTTGTTTACACTTTCAGTCATATCGCCACCAAGAAAATCAGCCCACAAAGATCCGATCGCGATTTATCAGACTCCTCTTCTGAAATAAGGTCATCACATTCCTTAGACTTGTAGTCGCTATTATCGCCTGCAGAATGCCTTGTTACCGCGAAATTTTACTCCTTTTGCTGCCCTTGCTTAAAGTAACGAAATCAACATAAAAGTCATCATCGCTTTCGCAGTCTGATGCATGTACTTCTTCGAGGTTCATCACGTCGTGCTTTTCCAAAAAACTGTTTCTTATATCCAGAAAATATGACCACATCTTAAATAAAGTAAAATCCATTTCTCGATATTTTGACGAACGTTAAAGTCTGAATTCCACTACGACACATTTACGCCTTATGCCATATTCTCAAAGATATCCATTTAACACCACCTTTTAGTGAAATACGGTAATTAATTATTAATGGAAAAATATCTTTAATAACGGTTGTCAAGGTCTGCTTAAGCTGAACTTGCGTTATAAACATAATTAATTATATTATAAAATAAATTACAAACAAAGAATTTTATTCTAAAGAATAATTAATTATATTACTAAATAAATTAGAAACAAAAAAAAGTTACTCTAACAAAACAGCGACGGAAGAATATTGCTGTGATATTTGCATAATGGGTACTAAATCCATTTTTAATCAAATTTAATATATTTTTATAAAAAATTTTATAATTTATAGTTCCTAGCCACCAAACAAGAAACAACATTTAAATTAATTATATATTGTATCAAAGATCTTTTTTTTGTGCTGTCTGAAGAGAAGATTTACGAACTACTGATTACATTAGGTATGATTTCGCCACAATAAAGTATATAGTTCTTAAACAGGATCACTTGCCGATTCGATACATGTCTGCCCGTTGGTACTATGAAACCTACAAAGTTAATATTAAGCAAGCCGGTTCAAGTCACGCCTATGCTGTTCAAGTTAGATTCAAAACAATGTCACTGACTGTCAAACGACCAAACCGCCAAAAACTATCACGCCCACACATTAGAAACAAATGTATAATATTTTTTCATTCTATAATTTGTTTCTCCAACCACGTTTTTAACACACGCTCTTGAATGCCTTTTTGATTCGCATTTATAAATTTATTATATGTCTGGTCCATTTTAGCAATATGTCAAAAAAAAAATGGTTACGTCCACACTAACGCCCACAAACCGCCCAATGAAACAAAACAGCAATGAAAAACATTTAGTTTGTGTAAGATATGTAAGATGTAATAGGCCACTGATATTTAATTTTCTCATATAAATATTGTTTACGCCTAACACATGGGCTCAATTTGCCAGAGCCTTACACTCTACAAAAAATTTTAATTTTAAAGCATCACTTCGCAAACAGAATATATTTAAATGCAAATAACCACACCAGCTACTTGTAGTTGCCAACAATGGTCGATTTACATTTAGAGTCCTTTTGGATCAAAATCGCAAAAAAATTTGGTTTCACAGCTGTTATTAAAACTCCACGGCTAAACTTTGTATCGAAAACCAGCAAAGCAAGAGTAAGTAAAGAGTAAAGCCAAAACAAACTCAGTTAGACTCAGGAAGCCCAATGCATCAAAACACTAAACTATGATGGATTGTCTTCGGAGGAAGTTTCCGCCAGAAATTGTTTGGCCTCATTAACGGACGAGTAAATCGGAATTTTTTTTAAAGATTTTGGACTCTAGACGAAAAAAAGTAACGCTCCCAGGCAGGGGCTGGGAGGCATTTCTAAGGAAATCTCCAAATGGCAGTAGCCAAGTTTGTTGTAAAACTCCCAACAGGCTTCAGTCCTGGGGGCATTACGTAGAACAGCAACAAATAGGTTTCTTTCACTAAATAGATAGACTAAAAACTAAACTAAAATATATTTTGCAAACCTATATAAACATACATATGTAACTTACAAGAATGTTTAAAGATTTTATAAATACATGTCGGAATCGGATCAGTATTATAGTCTACGTCACTTTCTACCGAGTCGTCGCAAAGTTTTCTGGCGCGGGAGCAAGGCATGTCTGTCCTCCTTTGCGATTAAAAACTCAGTGACCAGTACCAGTGTTGCAATAATGCGTAGAACCTAAGTCTACCCGCAATACCAACGCACCTTGGAGATTTATTTACTCCACACACACCAATACCAACTCACATGATGGCAGTTTTCCCAATGACTGGTTAGTCCCATTCTTAACGGGAATATATCTATCTCTCTCTCGCTACCGACCGCGACCAGACTACGCTCGACAGAAACTCTTACAGTTATTTGCCACGCTTCCAAGAGGTAGAGAATGCGTATTTAAAGAATATGCAAAACGAAATAAGCAAGTACAAAGTAACAGAAAATGTCGATATATTTGAAATTAAAAATAAATCTGCGACATACACATAACATAAGCAAAATCAAAACCATTTTCATGTACATATGTTGCATTTATTTATTTTATTTATTTACAAGTTGGTACTTAATTTAAATTAAGTCTTTTTTTAAGTAATAGCAGCTATGGCCTTAAGCTTGTTTTTTTTGAAGTGTATGGGAATATACTTATTATATATTCATATTTTCATAAAAACATGTGGTATTTAATAATAAATATTCCTTTTGTTTTTTTTTTGTACATGATTTGGATTTGTAATAATTAAATTAGATGGAAAATATTTGTTTGTTTGAGGAACTCTATTGTTTTATCTATGTTTTGGAATGATGTTATTTCTTTTAAATTTTTTTGCAGATATAAGGATCTTTCAGTATTATATAGTGGGCAATCGATGAGTATGTGTGTAATTGAGAGTATTGAATTTCACTTTGTACAAAGTGGTGGTAAGATTATGGGATTAGAAAGGAGATGGCTATGGGTTAGGTTTGTATGTCCTAGTCTTGGTCTTGTGAATTTCAAATAGTCGATTCGTGATGTAATTTTATACCCGTTACTCGTAGAGTAAAAGGGTATACTAGATTCGTTGAAAAGTATGTAACAGGGAGAAGGAAGCGCTTCCGACCATATAAAGTATATATATTCTTGATCAGGATCAATAGCCGAGTCGATCTGGCCATGTCCGTCTGTCCGTCCGTCTGTCCGTCCGTATGAACGTCGAGATCTCAGGAACTATAAAAGCTAGAGAGTTGAGATTCAGCATGCAATCTCCAGAGACATAGAAGCAGCGCAAGTTTGTCGATTCATGTTGCCACGCCCACTCTAACGCCCACAAACCGCCCAAAACTGCCACGCCCACACTTTTTTAACGCGCGAGTCCCACGGCCACACCTCCCGCCCAACCGACCGAGGGGCGCTGCCGTGTATCGTACGGCTCGAATCGCGGGAAGATAGACGCGATATAGAAGACAGTAAAGGACGAAGAAATATATGTATGCTAGTAGTAATATCTAAGAATTCGTTAAGTACGTTAGTATTGATCGCTTTAAAAACGGCAGAGAGTCAGAATTAGAGATAATAGGATAGAATCTATTATAGTCAGAACATAATACTCTGTAGGGATCATGCAACTCATAGTTAGATCTACAATGATTTAAAATTGGAGGTACGTAATTTCTAGTAAATCTGCTTGGAACAGTGAAGTTTAGCCGACTAACCAAGTCGGGACTATCCACTTCACCACGAATAAGGTTAAAAATAA
Organism: Drosophila teissieri; assembly: GCF_016746235.2. Taxonomy (NCBI): domain Eukaryota; kingdom Metazoa; phylum Arthropoda; class Insecta; order Diptera; family Drosophilidae; genus Drosophila; species Drosophila teissieri. The sequence continues at coordinate 3,679 of NW_025224988.1, forward strand.
AGACTGTTCCAAGCATCGTTCTACGGTTAGCTAAGGAGGGTAAGTTAATTAACATTAATCTACTCGAATAAGGAGGTAATCTACGGTTTGCATCCCAATTAAGGCGCCGTAAGGCAAAAAGTAAGAAGTTCTTTTGAACCGATTCAATGCGGTCCGAGTAAACTTCATATTGTGGACTCCAAACAGGTGATCCATACTCGAGGATCGGACGGACTAGAGAAATAAATAAGGTTTTGGTCATGTAAGGATCATCAAATTCCTTTGACCACCGTTTTATAAAACCAAGCACACCCCTGGCCTTATTGACAATAGACGAAATATGGTCTGAAAATTTAAGTTTAGGGTCCAGAAGAACACCAAGATCATCAACATGTGTTATTCTGTCCAAAGAGCACCCACTTAAAGTGTAAGTTGCGTGCATTGAGTTGGCACGACAAAAGGTCATAACTTTACACTTAGAGCCATTTATGTTTAATACGTTATCACGGCACCATGTTTGAAAGCAATCTAGAACGGATTGTAAGTCCAAATGGCGAGAAATGTCCTTATATTGCAAGCATAATTTTACATCATCAGCGTACATTAGTACACGCGAATGATTTATTATTAAGGGAAGGTCGTTAATAAATAAGGTAAAAAGGAGCGGACCTAGGTGGCTCCCTTGTGGGACGCCGGATGTGACTCGGAGAATACAAGAAAGAGAATTTTTAAAGAGGACCCGTTGCGTCCTGCCATTCAGATAACTTAGAATCCAATTTAGGAGATTAACAGGGAAACCTAATAAATCAAGTTTTTTTAAAAAAGTGAATGATTAACAGAGTCGAATGCTTTACTAAAATCCGTATAAATGACATCTGTTTGAAGATTTTTGAAACCCTGTACTACGAAGAGGTTAGCTCCAGAAGGTAGTAGTTGTTGATCTGCTTCATGAAACCATGCTGACATGGTGAAATAATTGACCTACAAAGGTGCTGCAAATGAGGAGTATAACGTTTCAAAAGCTTAGGGATAGCAGACAATTTGGAGATTCCTCTGTAATTGCTTGCATCCGATTTGCTACCTTTTTTATGGAGAGGGATCACAAAGGTCTCCTTCCATATTTGGGGAACTGTGTCGATTCTAGAGATAAGTTAAACAGTTTTAGTAGAGGTTTGCACAAGGCTTCCGCAGAATCTAAGCCAGGAATTCCGTCGGGACCTGGCGAATAGACAGGCTTAACTCGCTGAAGATCATAAAGCAGTGAGCTTTCGTTTAAAGGGAAAGAATATTAAATTTGACTTTGATACCGCTTAAGAGTTAAGGTCGTTCGGAATGAGGTAACGTAGAATATGTGTTTTGAAAAAACTTGGCAAATAGATCGCTATTGCCTGATCCGATGTTACCGAAGTATTTTCAAAAAATAGCGAGGAAGGGTAACTAGTTTTTTGCTTAGTGTTGAAATTATAAAACGTTTGGGATCCTGTGCGAACTGGAACTTACAACGGTTTAAATAATTCTTATAACACTGAGCATTAAGCACGGTAAAATTTAACCGAGCACTTACATATTTAGAAAATATAGATTGAGAACCGGTATTTTTAAATTTTATACAAATTCTGGATTAACATTTCTTAGATGTGTCAACTCTTTATTAAACCAAGGAGGTTTGTTAGAGTAGACGGATAGTACATCGGAACACAAGAGTTGAAAAATGATTTAATTGCATGATAAAAAATATCTATGAATCGGCCATTATGTTTGCAAGAATATAGATCGGACCAATTAAAGCCAGATATAAAAAGATTTAACCTCTGAAAGTTTGCCTTACGAAAACAATGAATGTAACGTATCACATTCAAGAATAACGTCAGGCAGGGTGTTCGATGGGTATCGAGCGCACGCGAGCGATGGTCCGGCTGCTGCTTGTCGGTAAAAGGGTGGTGGTCTTGCTGCGATCCCATATTTGCCTATCTTTGATTATAAAACTTATTTTCGCGTGCTAGACAAGCTAACCTGATCCGGAAGTAGAGAACTCATAATACAGACATCTAGAAAGGGAAAACATTTCTAATAGTCTACGCCAAACCGATCTCGGCCAGCCTCCGGTGTTATTGGAGGCCTTCGTTGACCCGCCCTACCAATGGCCATCTTATCATCATGATTTTTCCCTGATGGCCCTTCTGAAACCTAATCTATCCGCAAGGGCCTCATGCTAGCTGCGACGAAAAACTTAGGGGGATTACCACATTATAAATTTGATTTTATTCCTAATATACGTAAACATTCTTAAAACTAGGCATATAAATATATAGGAATGAAATAGTAAAGAGATAAATTTTTGCATATATATAAATAAATAAATTATTGTTTTTGGAATTCACAAAAAAAATGAGGATTAAAGAATATATAAAAATTGACAAAGAAAATTACAAGACATTAATATACGTGAATTTAAATAGCGATCGTTCCGGATTTCTCTCAGTGTGTTTCTGTTTAGTTCTTTTGCATTTACTTTGTGATCTTTGCGTTATTATTATTTGAACATTTCAAGGAAAAAACAATAGGGACAACTACGTTAATGTTTTAAGTGCTGAACTTGTTTTAATTTGGCCAACATACATAATTAACATGGTTTTCTTTTGTGATTCACCCTTTTCTTTTGTAACTTCCATCGGAGAAAGCGCTTTCGGCGACGGCAGCTATTTTATTGGGAAAAAGTTATCTTTTGGATTTAACACATAAAAATTTTAATTATTCGCACCATTCTTAGGCGGTATCCCTGTTATTTTTTTTCTTTTAAAATTGGGACCTTTTTTTTTCCCGTGTGGTTTACAAATGGAACACAAATATAAAACACAAAACAAAGAAATCGAACGCTTCTCCTCACATTACTTTGCACATAATAATTTTTCACAATAATAAAAAGAATTCTTAGCCTAATATACTAACACATAATTATCGTTCTTTTTGTAGTTAGGGTTTTTCTCCCCTTCTTTTTTTTGGACCTTTTTCTTTCTATAAATTTGCCCTAAATGCGGGTCTTATAATATTATTAGTTTTTAAATCGCGTTTAGCGCATTCGCGAGCGGATCGGACTTTTCTTCGATTTTCAATTTTTATAAATTCATGCTGCTGATCGAAGCGCGCGAGCCAACTGATAAAAATTCACTAATCGGCGGCTACTTCTTCCGCGGATCGTAGGCCTTCCTCGGTCGCAGAAGCTGCAGCCGAAGAGTTGTCTGCTTTGCCTTTTGATTCCCTTGTGGTGGCCTGACAAAAAAACTGAAACTTCTGGCGCTGCCTGGCTGTAGCGCTTTTCCTTCCGGATCAGTAAGCTTAAGCTGGATATGCTTTGATCTTTTAAAATCCTGCACGGGATTAAGTCAATAAAAAATCTGGGTCTCTAAGCCCTTTTTCTTCCACTTACCCCAGCTCTCCGCCGGATCAAGCTATTCAGCAAGCTGGTTCGCCTGTAGCACTTGGACTTATTTGGCTTTAATTGCCCACTATCACAAAACGACCTTTCTCCGCCGATCTTTAACTGAAGAATGGCTGCTAATGACGCCAGAATAAGGCGGCAACCTAGCATCTGCCCGATTTGTAGAAATTTCACTCTCTCTGGGAAAACTGACAATTAGCCCTGTAAAACCCGTGACCCTGCCGCTAACCCCTTCACGCGATATGCAGGTGGCGCACGCCTCGCAATGTGACCCCTAGATGGCGTTGCAGTTTTAGGTCTGCCGCAAGTGCCACAAATACCCCCGCCAAAGATCTGACTTAGGAGTCAAATTCCCAAGACAGATACAACCAGCACAGAAGGCAGCTCAACTATTGTTTCATATCTTTCGCATGATAGCGTCCAATATACTTCCCTTGCAGATCTTCGAGGTCATAGTTAGCCAGGCCAATTTTCTTCTTAACCCTAGCCTTCACGTAAGCTGGGGCTAGCTTGGCGTTATAACCGGCTACGAAATTGCTTTGTCTGAAATTCCGTCGCCATACTTCCTGACCCTCTGCATACGACACTCCCTCGACCGCAAATTATATTGTCGTTCGTTCCTCGCATTTTGCTTCCTCATAACCTCGCTTGCTTTACTGCGAATTAAATCTAGCGAATCTTCTCGTGTAAACACCGCTGACCTGTCCTCGAGCAATCGCAGAGCTCTTAAGAGCTTAAAAGTGGAGCCTGAAGATACATGGTGCTGCCCGAACACCATATAATAGGGAGAAGTACCAATACTAGAATGAACAGCGGATCGCAATGCGCAGCAAATACTGCTGAGCTGCTCGTCCCAGTCCTTTTGGTCCGTACGAATGTATGCGCGGATTGCAGCTATCACAGATCGATTTACGCGTTCCGAAGCATTAGCCTGCGGTGAATAAAATGCTGTCAGAGTATGCGATACTTTATACTCCCGCAAAAATTTCTGGAATGCATCTGATTTGAATTGCGAACCGTTGTCAGAAACAATAGTTTCCGGCACTCCAAACGTATGGAATAGATCCTGCTTAGATATTGAATTACTACGTCTGCTGTGAGTTTCTTTACCGCTTTTAGGAACACGAACTTCGTATAATGATCTAAAACTATGAAGATCCCTATGTGCCCACTCCTAGACCGCGGATATGGTCCTAGAAAATCAACGTAGAGTCTCTGGAAAAATCTATGGGACTCTGGAGAGTACCCATTGGTGGACGTTGAATCCTGTTCGGCGCTTTCGACATTTTGCAAGTGGCACAAGCTTGTATATAATCCTTCACGTCATTGATCAACCCTGGCCAAAAGTAATACCTTCGAACTCTTTCTAAGTCTTGTGGATGCCTCCGTGGGATGCTAGGATCATCGTGAGCTTTTTCAGAACCTCGGGAACTAATTTCGTTGGAATCCAAAGTTTCCAGTTGAAGTTGTCGTGTAAGGCCTCGCCGGTAGCGTGATCGGTTCTGCGATACACCAAATTGTCGACCACCTTCAAATCTGGAAGCTTTTCTCCATTCGCTTTTACCTTTTCAATCAGCTCCACATATTCATCGAATTCCGGCAAATCTAATTCTACTAGTAACCCGTGACTTGCGTCTATGGCCGCCAATTCTTCCTCATTCACCCTCGACAATGCATCGGGAACTACATTCAACCTTCCGCTACGATGTTCGATTTTAAAATCGAAACTCTGCAGTTTCAAGGCCCACCGAGCTAAACGTGAATGGAGGTCCGTTTGGGTCATAAGCCACTTTAGCGACGCATGATCGGTAATTACGGTGAATGCGTGTCCTTCTACATAGGCTCGGAATCTTTTTATACAAATAATGGCCGCCAGGCACTCTTGCTCTGTCACCGAATAATTTTTCTGTGCTTTGTTCAATTTTTTTGAAACGAAAGCTAATGGATATTCGTCCCCTTCATCCGACTTTTGCACAAGAACTCCACCAACACCAGACTTACTCGCATCACAGTGTATAAAAAATGGTCTGCTAAAATCCGGACTGTGAAGAACTGGGGCAGAGCACAACATTTCTTTAAGCTTCGCAAAAGCCTTCTCTCCCTCAGCAGTCATCACAAATTTTGTCTTGGCTTTAACAGGTCAGTAAGCGGAGCGGAGACAGATGCAAAATTATTTATAAACTTCTGTACCACCCAACCATGCCTAAGAAACGGCGCAGACCTTGAGCGACTGCGGTAACGGAAAATTTGTCATCGCTGATATTTTATCTGGATCTGTGCGTATAACGCCCTCCCCGACAATATGGCCCAGATACTTGACAGTACGCATGCAGAACTTGCTTTTCTCGACATTGAGAGTTAACCCTGCTGTTTTTACATACGCCACTAAGCCTAACACCCTCATGTGAGCCTCAAAGCTATCTGATACTATGAGCAGGTCATCCAGATACACGAAAACCTCATTTCTCAAATTGCGGATAACCTTGTCCATCAATCTAGTCATAGTTTGAGAAGCGTTGGTGAGACCGAAAGGCATAACTTTGTATTGATATAGGGGCTTTCCGGTATGGTAAATGCCGTTTTATCACGCGATGCAGGGTCCAGAGGGATTTGCCAGTAGGCATCCTTGAGATCGAGACTTGATATAAACATAGCCTTGGGAAGCCGCCCTAAGATACCATCTATCTGAGGCAACGGATACGCATCCTTTTTAGTAACCGCGTTGACCTTTCGGCTATCCAAGCATAGACGAATTTTTCCCGGTTTCTGCACCAGAACAACCGGTGATGACCAGGACTATCTGATTCCTCAATAACTCCTAAGCTGAGCATTCGATCGACCTCATCATACAGCAACTTTTCCACTGCCGGAGAGACAGGAAAATGCCTTTGCTTCACCGGCTTTGCGTCTCCAATGTCAATAGTATGTGAGATTTTGTTCGTCTTGCCTAACCCAGAAACTGCGAAAGATGGGAATCGTTGAACTACCGACTTGAGTATGTCCTGTTGGCTAAAGAAAGTTGATGTGATTCCGGGGAAATTTCATCCACACTCATACTAACTGGCAGAAGATCGAATTCTTTCCAGAAATCTATTCCCAGGTAAAGATCCTGACTATGGGACGGAATAATATGCAGCTCTAAATCCTTGGTTACTTGCTTGTACTGCACAGGATTCTAAGCCGGCCAATTACTTCTTGCTTTTGCCATCCGCCGTGCTTGCAACCGATGCAGCGCGTTTAAAAGGAATTTTACTGACAACAATTTGCTCAGCTAATTTGCCCCAACAACACTCATTGCGGCTCCGGTATCGAGCAATCCTAACACTACTCTATCCAGCAAACGCACCTCTGCGTAAGGGCGTTTATCGGCCTTCTTATAACGGATAGCGTTAACAGCTTTTGCTGCTCCCAAAAGCTCTCATCCTGTTTGCATTTCGCGATCTTTCTTCGGACTGACTGACATGGATTATGGATAACTGATAATTTTATTAACTGTGGCCAAGGAGTAAACGACTGACAATGCTATCGGACAAATCGGGAAATTTATTGTAGGTGATAAGTTTTCATTTTCTATTGGCTCGCATCTGGGTTCGTCGATTTCTGGCGCTGAACACACGACTGCTGACGAGGCTGTGTGCTCATCTTGGATTTTTTTGACATTTTACGCAAGATGGCTTGTATGTATTCGGGCGTCCACAACCAAAACAGAAAATTTTGCGTTTTCCCTCGCAGTCCTGATACCTATGACCCTCTTTGCGACAGTTCCAACAAATTAACGCCATAGCACCTATTTCTCCTTCTCTCCGTCATCCGAAAATTCAACTGCGTCATCCAAATGGATTTCCTCGATTAACTCGGAGACATTCTTGCGAAAAGGATATTCTTTTGTAGCTATGCTTCGCCCTTACGTCGTCTAAAAACCTTTCTCTTCGCCGACAAATCTCGCGAAGCCGATCGACAGTGCCGACATTAACATTCAGAGTTCATGCCGAATTTCCGGTCGTAAATTCCTACTCAGAGTGTCCACCACATCTCGCTCAGACATTGGCGTTTCTAAGCTATCCATAAGCTGCATAATTGCATCGTGAAATGTGTCTGAAATCCTCTTTCTCCCTTGTTTTCTATCTCGGATAGCTTCTCTAATGTCCACATCCAGTCGGGTGTCCCGAAATTGCTTTCGTAGCGCATAGCAAACGAGTCCCATCGTACCTCCCTAACGACTGTGAAAACGCCAATAGAAATCACGCGCTTTGCCATCAAACAGCAAGCTAGAATTGCTTCATAAAGCCACAAAATTCCCTTCTAGCGTCTGCTGAGTAAGTGCCTCTACCCGATATATGAAATTGTGAACTCCCAGGCCCTCTGGACTGCCACTGAATCTTAGCTTCCAACTGTTAAGTATTTGGCCAACTTTATCGGGTCGTTGCACAAGATCGGTAACCTCTGTTCCCCTTCCAGAGCCATGTAACCATACTTGTTGGCCCTCCAACCTGAAAATTTACCGACTCTGAATATCGCCTTGTGTCTATATTGGCAGTGGTAATAGGCGGTTGCGGAAAATGCACAGCTATATTGGCTTGTATAAGCTGCGACATTCTTTCCGACAGCTGCGTAAGTAGTTCATTTTGCATGGCCTTGACTTGTTCTGCTACCATGTTCCCTATTAACTGATGAGGAATTTCTGCTTGCCCCGAATCTTCATTGTTGGCTGGAGCAGATCTTGAAGGCGTGTTCTGCCGTTTCTGCAACCTAGTATGGTTTGAGGTTCTTTGCAAATCGGACAGGTGTTGCTGGTTTTGGAGTAGACCTCGAAACAATTTTTGTGGAACTTATGCCCACACTTGATCTTCACTATAGATGCAGATGCCAACGATTTTTCACACAAGATGCATTTGGGAGAGGATCCTGCGGATCCCTCTTCCTCGGACAGCGGCATTTTTGCCAATTCAGATCAATGAATATAGTAAGCAACTAACTAATAATGTATAAAAGTAACCAAATAAAAATATTATAAATATAAAATATCAAATCACATAAATAAATGATAATAAATAGGACAATAAATAAATTAAATCGAAATCCAATCTAATCTAATCTAACCACATAAATAAAATTCAGAAAAAAAATAATTTAAAATTGTAACATCGAAATTGAAAATAAATAGAACAATAAATCCAAAATAAAAATTTAATAAAATAAAATTCAGAAAAAAAAATAATTTAAAATTGTAACATCGAAATTGAAAATAAAACAATAAATCCAAACAAAAACAAGAGAGAACGCTCGAGTTCCCCGACTATCTGATACCCGTTACTCAGCTCTAGTGCGAAGGAGAATCTTCAACACTGACAGTTTTTGTCGGTTTGAGGGCGTTAGAGTGGGCGATTTTTTTGGCAAATCGATAGAATATTACAAGTCTAATACAAAAATGAAAAAATATCAAAACATTTTTCAAAAGTTGGCAGCTTTGGGGGTCGTTTGTGGGCGTGGCAAAAAGTTTTTTGGCAAGTCGTTAAAAATTTACAAGACTAATACAAAAATGAAAAAATATCGAAACATTTTTCAAAAGTGTGGGCGTGGCAGCTTTGGGCGGTTTGTGGGCGTTAGAGTGGGCGTGGCAAAAAGTTTTTTGGCAAATCGTTAGAAATTTACAACACACATACAAAAATGAAAAAATATCAAAACAATTTTCAAAAGTGTGGACGTGGCAGTTTTGGGCGGTTTGTGGGCGTTAGAGTGGGCGTGGCAACATGAATCGACAAACTTGCGCTGCGTCTATGTCCCTGGAGTCCGTATGTTTAATCTCAACTTTCTAGCTTTCGTAGTTCCTGAGATCTCGACGTTCATACGGACAGACGACGGACAGACGGACGGACAGACGGACAGACGGACAGACGGACAGACGGAGACCGGACATGGCCAGATCGACTCGGCTACTAATCCTGATCAAGAATATATATACTTTATATGTCGGAAACGCTCCTTCTGCCTTTACATACTTTCAACGAATCTAGTATACCCTTTTACTCTACGAGTAACGGGTATAATTAACATAAAGACTTATAATTGTCGCCCAACGGTCAAAAAGTAAAAGACAAAGTAGTCTCGCGCGGAACCAAAACTGGTGCAAGTGAAATCCTAAATTTATTCTTAGCTTTTAGCAAGCAAGAAAAAATATCACTGAAAAGTAATTGGTGCAGTGTAATACCAAATATTCATTCTTAGCTTTTAACAAAGCAGAAAAATTAATCAAAAAATAAATTGATTAAGTGAAACAACATTCTCAACTTCTAAAGTGAGAAAAATTTAATCGAAGAAAATAAAGTTGGCAAGCGAACGCCATAAAAATTACCAGCTTTCAACAAAGCAGAAAATTCAAAATAAATAAAATACAAAACAAATAAATAAGCAAAAGAACTTCCAGCGAGAAAAAATTAATGAAAACTGAAACCAAACACAAAACCAAAAAAATTCCAAATAAATAAAATACAAAAACGAAATAAATAAGCAAAAGAACTTCCAGTGGGAAAAATAAAGAAAACTGAAACCAAACACAAAACCAAAAGGGGAGAAACTTCCCCTCCCCTACAACGGCAGCAGCAACGACAACGGCTGCGATAGCGGCAGCAGCGACAACGCAGCAACGACAGCGGCGCGGCATAGCGGCGGCAGCGACGTAGCGACAGTGACGGCAGCGCACGGTAGCGCGGCCAGAGACAGCGGGGCAGCAGCACGACAGCGGCAGAAGCAGTACCAACAGAAAAAGCCGTCGGCAAATGCAAATTTCGAAATTAAATTTACAAACGAACATGTGAGTAAGCTTTTTGTCCAAAAACTCGCCGAACAAAAGAATATCATACAAAAATAAATAAAACTTGACTTTTGACTTTAGAATTACAAGTCTAATACAAAAATGAAAAAATATCAAAACATTTTTCAAAAGTGGCGTGGCAGCTTTGGGCGGTTTGTGGGCGTTACAGTGGGCGTGGCAAAAAGTTTTTGGCAAGTCGTTAAAATTTACAGACTAATACAAAAATGAAAAATATCGAAACATTTTTCAAAAGTTGGGCGTGGCAGCTTTGGGCGGTTTGTGGGCGTTAGAGTGGGCGTGGCAAAAAGTTTTTTGGCAAATCGTTAGAAATTTACAACACTAATACAAAAATGAAAAAATATCAAAACAATTTTCAAAAGTGTGACGTGCAGTTTTGGGCGGTTTGTGGGCGTTAGAGTGGGCGTGGCAACATGAATCGACAAACTTGCGCTGCGTCTATGTCCCTGGAGTCCGTATGTTTAATCTCAACTTTCTAGCTTTCGTAGTTCCTGAGATCTCGACGTTCATACGACAGACGGACAGACGGACGGACAGACGGACAGACGACGGACAGACGGACATGCCAGATCGACTCGGCTACTAATCCTGATCAAGAATATATATACTTTATATGGTCGGAAACGCTTCCTTCTGCCTGTTACATACTTTTCAACGAATCTAGTATACCCTTTTACTCTACGAGTAACGGGTATAATTAACATAAAGACTTATTAATTGTCGCCCAACGGGTTCAAAAAGTAAAAGACAAAGTAGTCTCGCGCGGAACCAAAACTGGTGCAAGTGAAATCCTAAATTTATTCTTAGCTTTTAGCAAGGCAAGAAAAAATATCACTGAAAAGTAATTGGTGCAGTGTAATACCAAATATTCATTCTTAGCTTTTAACAAAGCAGGAAAAATTAATCAAGAAAATAAAATTGATTAAGTGAAACAACATTCTCAACTTCTAAAGTGAGAAAAATTTAATCGAAGAAAATAAAGTTGGCAAAGCGAAACGCCATAAAAATTACCAGCTTTCAACAAAGCGAGAAAATTCAAAATAAATAAAATACAAACGAAATAAATAAGCAAAAGAACTTCCAGCGAGAAAAATTAATGAAAACTGAAACCAAACACAAAACCAAAAAATTCCAAATAAATAAAATACAAAAACGAAATAAATAAGCAAAAGAACTTCCAGTGGGAAAAAATAAAGAAAACTGAAACCAAACACAAAACCAAAAGGGGAGAAACTTCCCCTCGCCTACAACGGCAGCAGCAACGACAACGCTGCGATAGCGCAGCAGCGACAACCGCAGCAACGACAGCGCCGGCGGCGATAGCGCGGCAGCGACGTAGCGACAGTGACGGCAGCGGCAGCGGTAGCGGCGGCGCAGAGACAGCGGGGGCAGCAGCAGCGACAGCGGCAGAAGCAGTACCAACAGAAAAAGCCGTCGGCAAATGCAAATTCGAAATTAAATTACAAACGAACATGTGAGTAAGCTTTTGTCCAAAAACTCGCCGAACAAAAGAATATCATACAAAAAATAAATAAGAACTTGACTTTTGAGTGTCTAATACTTGATGAAAATAATTTACAAATATTCAGAAAAAAATAAGAGAAATTAAACGCAAATAAAAAGAAACAAAGTACAAAATGAATAACGTTTTGGTGTTTTAGTGTTTGATTTTGGTGCAAATAGTCTACAAATATTCAAAAAAAATAATAAAAATAGCGAAATACAAAAATAAATAACGTTTTGGTTTTTGAATGTCTGATATTTGATACAAATACCCCTCAAATAATTCTGCAATTATTTCTGAAAAAAAAAAAACGAAATACAGAAAATAAGCAGCGTCTTGATCTTGAGTGTTCGATATTTGATACAACACCCCGCAAATATGCGTCAAATATTCTCGACAGAAAAACTACAAAAATAACGTCTTGGTTTTTGAGTGTTCGATATTTGATACAAATACCCCACAAATATTCGACAAATATTCTCGACAGAAAAAATACAAAATAACGTCTGGTTTTTGAGGTTCGATGTTTATTACAAATACCCTGCGAAATAGTCTGCAAATATTCTCGATTTAATTTGTGGCCCCTGAAACATTTTTTTTTAAATGTCCCATGTATAGGGATACCAAATACATCTCATCAGACGAAGAGTGCTAGAACTTCTACACAACAGAGCTTCAAATCAAAATACATCTCATCAGACGAAGAGGTGCTAGAACTTCTACACAACAGAGCTTCAAATCAAGTTGAAACACCGTCAACCAGCAACGCGGCAAAAATGCAGGCAGAACAGATAGCAAGTATGGAGGCCGCCATAGCAGGCGCACTCCAACGACAGGAACAGCTATTCGAGGCAAAATTAACCTCCATTATGGAGAGTTGAGCCTACTTAGGGACAAAAAACCGAAAGTCCACACATATAAGGAAATACAAATAGACACAAAAGTAGTATGCAACGAGCCTCTGGACATGGTTAAGTCTGTGCCAGAGTTCGACGGGAAACAAGAAAGTTACGTTCCTGGAGGCAGGCCACAACTGCAGCCTATAAGGTATTCGAAGCCTACGAAGGCAGCAGTAGGCACTATCAGGCAGTGGGCATTTAAAGAACAAAGTGAGGGCCCAGCGGCAGCTGTGCTTGCCTCGTTTAACACAGTCTTCAATTTCGAAGCCATACTAGCGCGCTTGGATTTTACCTATGCGGATAAAACTCCAACGCACGTTATAAAACAAGAACTTAGCTTGTCAAGACAGGGAGAATTACCCCTGCTAAAATACTACGACGAAATAGAACGGAAGCTAACGCTTCTAACCAATAAAACTATAATGACTCACGACGCAGCCGCAGCGGCCGTCCTAAACGAACAGCACAGGAGGACGCTTTACACGCGTTCATATCTGGCCTAAAAAAGTTATTAAAAATTGCCGTTTTTCCGGCACACCACGGGACTTGCCTTCAGCTTTGCTTTAGCCCAAGAAGCTGAGTCGAGTAACGACAGAAGTGTGTTCGCGGCCTCTTCGCCCGACACAATGAAGAAAAAGCCTATAGGCCAAATAACCAGCGACAAGCAGGTTGGAAAAATTCGCAGCCATACTACGAAAAAAATCAAAATTCGGGGGCGATAAAAAAAACCCTTATTTTGTCAGAACTCCAAAAGGAGCAAACAACTACGGTGGTTCCTTTAAACAAGGCCACACAATAGCGCAGGGAATGACCAAAGCCAACCGGCACCAGAGCCAATGGAGGTCGATAGCTCCTCCCGGTCCAAGCATTCCACAAAGTGGCAAAGAGGGCAGTCGACACGGTCTCGACAGAAAATCAATTTTTTGCCGGAAGAAAACTCCGACGAAGAAGATTACGACTCCCTTGCCCAAGCGAACGCCACCGAAATAGAGGATGAGCTGGATGCAGAAGACTCCTGCAATTTTTTAGGGTAAAGTCCCTGCTTCCCTACATAACACGTACGGTAGCAGGAAAAGAAATAAAATTATTACTCGATACCGGCACATCCAAAAACTATATTTCTCCACTCCCGGGCTAAAAGGCGTCGTGGCAGCGGAAAAACCTTTCACGGTAAGGTCGATTCATGGCTTTACAAAAATCGAAAAAAATGTTTCGTTTCGGTGTTTAACGTAAAAACACCCTTTTTTATTTAAACAGTCTTAAGGAATTTGAAGGCATTATCGGGCTCGACTTGCTTAAACAAGTAAATGCGAAACTCGATTTTACTGGAAATATAATAAATACTAGTAACGGAGCTGAAAAGATCCAGTTCACTAGAGCAGAATACGTTAACTTCATCAAAATTGATGATGAAGACGTCCTGCAATTAAGAACTCATTCAATAGGATGATTCTTAAAAATCATAGGGCCTTCGCTGACCCAGACGAAGCCCTACCATTTAATATAAACACGATCGCCACGATAAAAACTGACGGGGAGCCGGTATATTCTAAATCATACCCGCATCCCATAGGTGTGACCGAATTCGTCAATGCAGAGGTCAAACAACTTCTTGCGGACGGCGTGATAAGGCCATCCAAATCTCCCTACAACAACCCGACATGGGTTGTAGATAAAAAAGGGACAGATCAAAATGGAGTAAAAAAGAAGCGACTAGTTATCGATTTAGGAAACTAAATCAGAGGACAGTCGACGATAAGTACCCTATACCGACAATTTCGACAATTTCGACAATACTGTCAAACATGGGCGAGTCTAAATTTTTTACGACTCTCGACCTTAAGTCAGGCTTTCACCAAATAGAGCTGGCAGAAAAAGATAGGGAAAAACAGCATTCTCTATAAACAACGGCAAATACGAGTTCTGTAGATTGCCATTTGGGCTTAAAAACGCCCCAAGCATTTTCCAAAGGGCCATCAACGATGTCCTACGGGACGGAATCTCGAAAATCTACGTCGATGACGTCATAATCTTCTCAAAAACAAAAGAAGAACACGTTAAAGACGTGGATTGGGTTTTAACGAAACTCTTAGAAGCAGACATGAGAGTATCTCAAGAAAAGTCAAAGTTCTTTAAAAAGAGCGTTGAGTACTTGGGGTTTATTGTGTCGCAAGGGGATGCGAACTTCACCCGAAAAGGTAAAGGCCATAAAACAATTCCCCCTACCAAAAACGCTTTTCGAGCTCAGATCATTTCTGGGCCTAGCAAGCTACTATAGGTGCTTTATAAAAGACTTTGCGAAAATCGCAAGGCCTTTAACGAGCATCCTAAAAGGCGAAAACGGAAAAGCAAGCAAATATCAGTCAAGAAAGATTGACATTGATATGACTAAGGAACAGAAAGAAGCGTTCGACAGGTTGAGAGAAATCTTGGCATCAGAGGACGTTTTATTTCATACCCAGACTTCAAGAGACCATTCGATTTAACAACGGATGCGTCGGGCTTTGGTCTAGGAGCAGTGCTATCTCAGGATGGCCGATTACTATGATATCGCGCGCCCTGCGGGATAACGAGAAAAACTATGCAACCAATGAGCGAGAGCTCCTCGCCATAGTTTGGGCGCTAAAAAACCTCCGCAATTACCTGTACGGTGTAAAAGGCTTGCAGATCTTTACCGATCACCAGCCACTTACCTTTGCCGTTTCAGACAAAAACCCTAACGCGAAATTGAAGCGCTGGAAAGGGTTTATCGACGACCATGGTGCTAAATTGGTCTACAAACCGGGGAAAGAAAATCTTGTGGCAGACGCTTTGTCTCGCCAAAACATAAATGCCCTCGAAAATGAACAAGATTCGGATGTAGCAACCATTCACAGCGAACAATTGCTGACTTACACCATAGACACAACAGAAAACCCGGTAAACTGTTTTAGGAACCAAATAGTAATTGAAGAAGGAAACAGCTTCTCGGTGGACACATTCATCTTGTTTAAAAGCAAGGTGAGGCACATAATAAGAATCCCTAACCGGGAAAATCTTCTTAATGCTCTACAAGAAGTAGTAAATGCCGAGGTAGTGAACGCAATATATTGCTCCTTACCGATCTTGGCATTTATTCAACACCGACTAGTTGAACTGTTCCCAAGCACTTCTTTCAAACACACGAAGAGCTTTGTCCAAGACATTACCGATGCAACCGAACAACGGGAAATCGTTATAACGGAACATAACAGGGCCCACCGAGCCGCACAGGAAAACGTAAAGCAAATCTTGAGGGACTACTTTTTCCCTAAGATGCTTCGGCTAGCAACAGAAGCAACTTCAAATTGCAAGACCTGTGCAATGGCGAAATACAAACGTCACCCATCCAAGCAAGAGGTAGCGAAAACACCGATACCCTCCTTTGTGGGGAAATCCTCCACGTTGACATTTTTTCAACGGACGGAACCCTGTTTCTCACCTGCATTGATAAATTTTCAAAATTCGCCACAGTGCAAGCCATCGCATCGAGGGCTATTTCGGACGTAAAATCCCCGTTATTGCACATAGTAAATTTCTTCCCGAAGATAAAAACCATTTACTGCGATAATGAAAGATCGTTGAATTCTGAAACCATCAAAACGATCCTGCTAAACCACTTTAATATAACCATTTCCAACGCCCCGCCTCTACATAGCACCTCAAACGGTCAAGTAGAGAGGTTTCATAGTACCCTGGCAGAAATTGCCAGATGCTTGAAGCTCGAAACCAACCTGAACGATACGACCGAATTGATTCTGCTAGCAACTAACAGATACAACAATTCAATTCACTCGGTTACTAACGAAAAACCGATTGAAATTATCCACTCGAAGTCTAAAGAATTCGAAGGGATAATTAGCAAAAAAATTAAGCGGGCCCAGAAAAAGACCCTTGACCAGGTGAATAAAGATAGGACCTATAAGGACTATCAAGTTGGTGAAAAGGTGTTCTTAAAAACAAACAAACGCCTAGGGAACAAACTTTCTCCGCTATGTTCGGAGGAAGCCATATAGGCAGACCTGGGGACCACGGTCTTAATAAAGGGAGGGTGGTCCACAAAGAAAATCTACGATAAACACCTTCGCAAGATCCTTGACCCCGTTTCCTATCTTTTTATATTTTTTTTAGGTTACGATATTACATTATAATCCTTATACTAACGACGGTATGGACAGACGCGAAGGTAAGACTTAACGACTATACGAACGCGGACTACATCCCAATAGAAGACAACGAAATTGTCATCTGGGAATCGTACGGATACTTACAACACTCGACGAACATGACAACGTACGAAGACTACGCCGACCAGACGGAGACGATGACAAAGACATTTACAGACGACCACAGGACTCCAGTAATAATGACGGACTTGACACACATTCGCAAATTAGTAGCCACCTTAAGATTCCACCATAGGGCTGCTAGGAGTCTAAATTTGATCGGGACAGCATTAAAGGTCATCGCCGGCACCCCCGACTTCAATGACTGGGAAAAAATTAAATTCAATCAGGAACAGTTAGAAAGAACCGAAGAGGGTCAAACGGAATTGAATATCAAATTTCAGACACGCTTGAACGAACTCGCTAATTCATTAAACCAAATTAAAAAAACTGAAACAAATAGAGAAACCCACCTCCTGGAAATCATTTTGGCAAAAAATAGAATTGTTATCACAGATTTAGAGAATATTCTTATGGGCTTAACCCTGGCAAAATTAAACATTGTAAGTCCGGCAATTTTGGACGAAACCGATATTGGCGAATTTAGGGACAGACAGCTTATTGACGTTAGCTTAATAGAATTATTAGAAGTATCTAGTGTAAGCGTTTTTCAAAATTTTGAAATTTTACATTTTTTAATTAAATTTCCTAGCCCTAAGGTCATATGTAAGAAAATTACTGTCTTTCCGGTCCAGCGCAGCAACAAGATCTTAAACTTCGAAGACGGAAACTTAGTGGCCGAATGCAAAGCTCGAAACCTCAACATCGGGCACTGCAAGACGACGGTCGGCGCCACCTTCTTCAGGGAACTTCAAAATGGCACCTGCGCCCAGCAGAAAGTTTCCGGGGCTGTTGCTCACTGCTCCACACTCCCGGGTCACCTGGATCCAGTGACGATTGTTGATCACGGCACTCTCATTGTGAACGACGCCAATGTAACCATAACCGACGACCAAGGACGAGAGTAAAGGATATCCGGCACCTACCTAGTAGCCTACTCCAGCAAGGTAGCTCTGAATGGTACTTGGTTCATCAATCAGCTGGGAAATTCAAAAAAGAACCCGGCTGTGTCGGCCATGGCTGTTGTAAACGTCACGGCTCATCAGAACCGATTAAGCCTTACACTCCTCCACGAGCTGAGTCTGAGGAACCTCCACCACATTGGGGCCCTTAGAAAAAAACTTACCATGGGGTCCCTCCTCAGCAACTCCTTCGCCTTACTTGCTGCCCTCCTATTGTGCTGTACCATTGGGATTGGCTACCACCTCTTACGGGCCAGAAGCCACGCCGAGCCAGGAGCCAGCACTGATGCAGAGCCAGCGGGTCCCCGAGACGGCGACCTCTTAAAGGAGGGAGGAGTTAACACCAGCAGTTTTCACAGAGTGAAACTGCCGAGTTGCGGGCCATATCCGGTGGCCTGCACGCGCATTGAAAAGACCGCTGATCCCGCACTTGCGCAATTGCCCGGAGTCCGAGCCAAACATTCGCGGAGCGAGTAATCGGCCGGATACAGAAGTGCTGACCTGGCCCTCTGCCGGCAGCGCTGCAACACACCAGAGGCCTGGAGTTGCATTAGATTGTAAACTTAAGTTCAGTAAATAATTGTACTCCAGAGCTTACGCTCTGTACTTATTGTAACAATCGAATATTAATCTCTCACCCTAACGGGGGAGTAGAATAATAAATGATAATAAAATTAACATAAAGACTTATTAATTTATATGTACATACAACACACATGCAGAACTACCCTGCAGTACCAAAATTCCTCGCCCGTATTTTTCCTCGCGAGAGTTCGAAAAAACAAAAAGAAATCTCACAGGCCTTTCTTAGTAAAGTTTCAAGCCGAATTGTGTCGTGGCTACGACGCTGCCGTTGCCCGCAGATCATATTTGTTGGGACTGGTACTGAAGGGTAGCGCCGCTTGCCACGTGCAAATTTTACTATTTGCGTTAAGTATGTACATAAACATACATATTTGTATGTACATACCCGTCAGTACCAGTCGCAAAGGATTACCAAAGGAATCCCAAGGTTTTCTCCAGGAATCCTCGAGGAGTCCCAAGGAAATTTCCATACAAATCGGCGAGGAATTTTCATACAACAGGCGTTCGTGGCGAGGAATTCGAAGTACCCGAGGAATTCTGGGGAATATCGAAAAACAAGCAAGGTCTCTTCTCGAGGAAGACTAGAGGAATTTCCTCGGAATTTCCTCTAGTATTCTCCTCATAAATTCCTCGGGAAAATAACTGTAAACCGTGAAAAATCTCCAAGAAACGTAAAAAATTTATTTAATTGGTAAATTTAATTTTAATTTTTATTTTTAATTCCATTAATTTTTTGCTATAATATATATTAATATCATGTAGTTTGGAATGCAATAAGCTATGCTAATTTACCAATGCGAAGCACTACTTTATATATTTCACGTTGAAAATTTTCCAAACACCACGTGTCACGTTCTACAATTGAATGCATATGCATAAGAAAAGGGGTGACCGAAAACGAAACCGAAAATTCTAACCGGCACACAGGGTATACTCGACCGTAATGATCCCGTGTAATTAGAATTACATAGGCAAATAATTAAATACGGACGCATTGGCGTTCCCTATAACGACAGTTTAATTTCTATCAAAATTTCAAATCCTTAAATCAACAAATAAATATTAAGTATACACTTAAAAATATAAAAAATATCCCACCAATTATTAAAACGGTATTCAGAAGACTATACATAGCGTTTTTTTCTCTACTCTGAATTTGGTTCCTCTCACCCTCTTTTTCGGTCACTGCTCTGAACTACTTCGAAAAAAAAACAACAAATATGAACTTCGAACATATGCAGCAGCAAAGCCAAGACAAAATTCGGCTTGACTTCGGTGTTTGAACATTTGCTAAAAACGGCCTGTGAGATTTGTTTTTCGAACTCTCGCGAGGAAAAATACGGGCGAGGAATTTTGGTACTGAAGGGTATACCATATACATACATACAAAAGTATGCATTTGTGAGAAATATTCGAGACCAAAAATTAATGCAAAAAATTATGCAAGTTTTAACATGTAGAATAGCTATTATAAATGTATATACTTATACAAAAAAAATTTCATTGCAATTGGTGTTATAATTGAAAAAAAAACTATTATTTTGTTTAATTAATAAATATTAAAATGTTAATTATTTTGATCTTTTTTGTGCTTATTCTTATGTTTCTTAAATTAATTCAGTATCTTATATTACGTGAGCCAATTTAGAACCGACATTAAATTAAAAATGAGAATTAATTTTAAACGATATAAGTTCGCACGATGTTATGGCGCTCAAGGGCGACATAAGTTCGCCGTCGGCGGAATAATGTCGTTTCTATCTGGGCAAACTTATGTCGTACTTAAGCGTCATAAGATCGGTCGAAGTAATTTTTGAACGACATAAGTTCGTGCGATCTTATGACGCTTAGAAACGACATTAGCTCGCTGAAAAAAAACGCCATAATTTCGCGGACAAAATATACTGGGCGAAATTATGACGGCGGAATTATGACGCTATGCCAGTAACGGGTATAATAATTTAAGAAGCCTACATATCATAGTTGACAATAATTGAAATTTAGCCTTGCAACTCTACTAGAAGTGTTTTTGCCCACCATCGGCATATTAGCCATACTATGGGAGCTATAAGATACAGTTGTCCGATTTAGCCAATTTTTTTTCTACATGTTATAATTTAGATTTTTGGGAAAAATATCATAACGATGTCTGAACGGGAACTATTTATGGCCGCGGTTCGCTACAAGTCCAACCACTGTGCAGTGTAGCGACGACTAGACTCTTCGATCGGTACATTTAAGAAGCTGTTCGTGAGACATGACAGTGATTACTTTTGCAGATTCATCATTTAAGGGTCTTAGTATCATAAGAACTGTCTCTGAGTACAATCCTGTTCAGCTGACGGAAATCAATACAAATTTTGTTTGTTCCGTTTTCTTCTTCACTATGACCACTCGACTTCCGAAATTTAACGTTGGCTTCTGTATTATTTCAGTCTAAAGCCAATTGTCCACGCGCTCTCTTTCGGCGGCCGCTTCCATAGGTGAATACCGTCTTGGTTGGTGACGAAATGGTTTTATTTGTTTGTCCGGTACGATCCTCTTTTGTACAGGACACTCGATTGGAGATTAAGCAGGCTTGTAATTGTCGACCAACGGCTAAATTATTTGCTTGAACTGTTCAGAAACGTCTGTTATTTTCGGTCTCGACAATATTGTATATAGATAGCTCATTATTTCCGGAACAACAAATTGTTTTACCTTAGCTCCATCGACACACACGGCTCCCGTAAATGTATTGTTTTTACATTTCCTATGCCTCGCAGTACAGTGAAAAATTCTGCAAGTTTTACGTCTGTCAGTTTCTTAAAAACTGAGTTGCAAACGATTAACACATCCGCTCCATTGTCCACGAGACAATTTATTTCAAGTCCGTTCACTGAACCACCTGCACAGGTCTGGATACTTGTGGACACTCTCTTGCATGTTGTATCTGTCTTGCAATCCTTTCTCAGGTGCTCAGCTGACCCGCAATTAAAGCAACGAGCATTTCGGTGGCTTGTATGTGTTTTTCTTGCCACCACTGTATGACTTGACTTGATTGGACATGCACTTGCGGTGGTATATCTCGAATTTCTCTTTAAACTTGTAAAACTCTTTGCAGCTGTACAAGTTAAATTTGAATTCACTTGATATATCTAATCCGTCCACAATGTATCCAATAAGGGACTCTTCGTCGATCGTTCCCTGTGCTACTGTATTTCATAATGAAAATATTCTTTTGAAAGCTCTCATCATTCTTCTTTATTCGCTCTCCCAGATTGACGTGTATATCAGCACTTCTCATTGTACGCCTACATTATGTAGTTAATACGTTTTTCAACTGCTCAAACTTATTAACTACTTCCCAATCTAAGAACAGGTTTGCCAGCTTTGTTCTCTTTCCACGTGCATGTAAGCATTTCTGTTGTTCGCTCAAGCCATATGCCTCTGCCTTTACTCGTTACAAGCAGTCCAAACAGAGTGGACAATTTTAACTAGCTTCTCGCGGTTCATTCCAAAATTCCATTCCTGAGGAGAATGTTAATTGAAGACTTAATTATACCCGTTACTCGTAGAGTAAAAGGGTATACTAGATTCGTTGAAAAGTATGTAACAGGCAGAAGGAAGCGTTTCCGACCATATAAAGTATATATATTCTTGATCAGGATCAATAGCCGAGTCGATCTGGCCATGTCCGTCCGTCTGTCTGTCCGTCTGTCTGTCCGTCCGTATGAACGTCGAGATCTCAGGAACTATAGAAGCTAGAAAGTTGAGAGTAAGCATACAGCCTCCAGAGACATAGACGCAGCGCAAGTTTAACGATTCATGTTGCCACGCCCACTCTAACGCCCACAAACCGCCCAAAACTGCCACGCCTACACTTTTGAAAAATGTTTTGATATTTTTTCATTTTTGTATTAGTCTTGTAAATTTCTATCGATTTGCCAAAAAACTTTTTGCCACGCCCACTCTAACGCCCAAAAACCGTCAAAAACTGTCAGTGATGAAGACTCTCCTTCGCACTTCCACTAGCTGAGTAACGGGTATCAGATAGTCGGGGAACTCGACTATAGCGTTCTCTCTTGTTTTCTTTTGCAACGCTTCTGGGAGATAGAAAGTTGTCCGGACCCAATAATTCAGTCTACATAGGAAGAGTTAGACTGTTTTTGTTTTTTTTCTCTCTTTTTTCTTATTTATTTTAAGTGACAAACAATAAGTTGTTAAATCTTATTCTAAACTAATTAATTATCATTTTATAAAATGATTTGACTACGTGGCCTAACAAATTTAACGCTGGGCTGATTGTTCGTTGCGGTGCAGTCGGCTTTAGCTGCGTACTTTAATAAGTTTTCTTGCAAGGGGATTCTGATGTGTGGCTAGTTTTTCCTTGTATTTTTATTTTTTTCTAATATTGTCTCAATGACAAATTTTATTTGTAGGTCTCTGTGTATACTTCGGAAGATACCATGGAGGTCCAGTTATGATTCTTAGAATCCTAGACTGTGCTCGCTGTACAATATCGATGCTGCTTCTCGATGCATTGCCCCATATGGGTTTTAGGACAGAGTTGTACAAAAGGAGTTTCTACTTCAGACTTAGAGGAGAGCGAACGTTTATAAGCCAGTTTAGATCCCTTGCTTTAAGTTTCAGGTGCGTCGTCTTGGCCTCTATATGTTTCCGCCAGGTGAGTCGCTTGTCCAGATGAATACCTAGGTATGTTACGTCATCGGCTTGTGGGATGGGAGTGTGGTTCATGACCAAGGGCGGGCAGCTTTGCTTGTTTAGGGTAAACGTAACCTGTTTGCATTTTTGTTCGTTTACTCGTATGCGCCAATCTGAAAGCCAATGCTCTACACATGTTGAATGACGTGCTAGTTGCATCGTAGCTTTTATCTGGATCGACTCAGTATTGCGGTATCGTCAGCGAATGTGGATGTGGTAAGCTGGTGGTCTGTTGGGATGTCTGCCGTGTACAGGGTATATAGAATTGGGCCCAGAACACTTCCTTGGGGCACTCCAGCTTCTATGGTACAATCGCTTAAAGTGCTTGAACTGCATCTGACCGCGAACACTCGTTGGTATCGGTAAGAATTTAGAAGCTTATGAAAGTTTTGAGGTTTGATTATTTTAAACATAAGGCCATCCAAACATACCCTATCGAATGCTTGTGCAACGTCTCAGAATAAAGCTGTGCAATATTCTTGATGTTCAAAAGCAGTTCGAATTTCTGTTGTGTTGCGGTTAGTCTGCTCAATAGCTCCATGTTTTGCGCGAAAACCAAATTGATGCGTTTTGGTTTGAGGCGTTTTTTCAAATAACTTTTGAGTTAAAGAGCAAGCAAATTTGTAGAACTGCACACATTGCGAGCTCGATGATCATTTTCGGGGATATTAAATCGACGCTAGGTGATTTTCCAGTCTTCAGTTGCTCTTTAATGACCTTCGTTATTTCGCTTGGCCGAAATTCTATGGGATCTTGTGGTGCCAAGTCAGATGCAGTTAAGGATGGGAGAGTGAATGAGTTATTGACTGGATTTGGTGGGAATACTTTTTTGAGATGATCAGCGAAGGCCCTTGCTCTTTCCGTATTACTGCGAGACCAGTTTCCGGTAGAGTTACGAAGGGGTACAACAGTTTCTGTTGGTGGGTTTCCATAATGAGTTTTTAATGCTGGTGGGCGTGAGATTCTCAATATACCGTAGTTGAGCGTCCGCTTCTTCGTTCTTAAGCGCTTTGGTAAGTCTGCGAGAAGCTGCTTTTAGTCTACGCTTTGCGCCAGGTGATCTGTGCTCCTGCCATTCCCTTCGAAGACGTCGTTTTTCAAGCACTAGCAGTTCAGTATTTCGACTTGTCATGTTAAACTTTATATTGCGTGCGTGGGTGACTTATGGAGTTGTTGCTTTTGGTGCAGCGACTAGTGTTGATTTCAGGTCACCAGTAAACTGATCAATGTCTTTCTCGTTTTCAAAGGGTGATTATTCTGTCCGAGATTCCTATCAGCAGGCCATGCGGAGGTTTCTATATCTTGAGAGGAAGCCTAATCGGAATCCTGCCGTGAAGTATTCTGCACTCATGAAGGAGTATTTTCGCCTTTCGCATATGTCGCTTGTTTCTTCAACCCTGGTCAGTTATTTCCGATACTTCCTACCGCATCACTGTGTCATGAAAAAAGATAGCTCTACAAAAAAGCTACCTGGTGTCTTTGACTTCTTCTGGTTACTCTCTTAATGATCTGTTAATGTCGGGTCCCGTCATCCAGCCCAAGCTGTTTCATACATTAATCCGGTTTCGTTCGCACCCTATTGCTTGTACAGAGGACATCTGCAAGATGTATCGCTGTGTTAGGATTTCGCACGAGGACAGATACTTGTAATGCATTTTATGGACGGACTCACCAACAGAAGAAGTTAAAGTGTATAAACTAGACCCTGTTACGTACGGCACCAATCCAGCCTCCTACTTGTCGTGTTGCTCCATTAAGCTGGATCTTTGTGGTGCAGATCTCTTAGCTAGACTTATGCATGAGGTAGCTAGTCTAAAAATATTTAATGACCGGAATTACTGTTGGTGCGACTCGACTGTGGCGTTGTCCTGGATTCGTGATGAACCTTCGAGATTCAATGTTTTTGTGGCTGATAGGATTGCATCTATTCCGACAGCCTTAAATCCAGCCGACATTCTCTCCGGAGGTGCTCTTTACTCTGAGCTGCACGAGTTTCCGGTCTGGATACACGGACCGTTCTTTCTAATCGGGTCAGAAAAAGATTTGCCATCTATTAGTCTTACTGAGATGCTGCTGCCTGAGCTTCGAAGTGTATTGCTCCGTATGTGGGCATAACCATTTGCTATAAATTTGCTATAAAGATGTTGGGGATAAAGCTAGTCATTGAATTGTGACACATGTAGCTGAGCTTCTCAAAGACAGTAGCTAACGGCAGAGTCCGTATACGACAGCAATTCGTCGTCCCAAGCGCCTAGTACCCAGCATCGCAGTCCGCACTATCCTAGTCGCCCTAGTATGGGAACGCTTCCCTAAGCCCATCTGCTCGCAACCTATATATGCAAACTATATGCACATATAAAAGGATAAAAATATGTCGACATCGGTGAATTGTTATTAACTGGTAGCGGTGTCTGTTGTAATCTTCGCAGATTGCGTATGGTAACTTTTTGTTGATGTTACTACGAAGATACAATTTAAATTTAATTCGAAATTGTATGTTTAAGTTTATTTAAGTTGAACGTCCTGTAAGATGTCTATAATGAAATATATTCCATAATGGGTACCTGAGCTAAACAGTTTCAATGTAAATGTCTCGTCTCGTCTTCTTATTTTACTATTATTCGCATCGACTGTATCCTGTCCCTTAACTTCCTAACTCTGTCCACAAATTTTAGTGTGTGACGGAGGTTTTGATTAGGGAGTATCGCCCCCTAGCAATTTCCCTCAGGTAGTCGGATTCTGAAGCCAAAGTATGCACCCAATCGGTATTCACTTCATCGCGTTTGTCTCATAGTTATAATATGCCTTTGAATCCTGTCTTTTACCCAAACATTTTAGAACCACGGTTAAAAGAGAATTCTCGTTGCTTTACTTGTAGGAAATATATTATTGTATGTTAAACTAGTTCTGGACTTATGTAATTGTAGTTTCTTTTCTTAAAGGCACACGCCCTTTTTCTCGGATCACTTAAATTTTTGTGAGAAGCATCTGAATTAAACTAATTAATATTACTGGTAATTGATACATTTTATAAGCAACAACATATAAAACTCAGTAAAAGTTATTTTTTAAGGTAAATAGTTGTAAAACATTAGTATACCCGTTACTTGTAGAGTAGAAATAAGCGCTTCCGATCATATAATATTATATATGTATATATAATATAGTAAATGTTGTGTGTGAAAATATTAGGATTTATCAAAAAAATTAATTTTAAATAAGTTCAATATCGAATATTTATTTTACAATTTATAACATCTTGATAGAAGAGCATTTTTATTTCTAAATTCATTATTAGGGATATACACAAGAAAGAACGCTATAGTCAAATTCCCCGACTATCTGATACCCGTTACTCAGCTAGTGGAAGTGCGAAGGATAGTCTTTAACACAGACAGTTTTTGGCGACTTGTAGGCGTTAGAGTGGGCGTGGCATAAAGTTTTTTGGGATATCGAAATTTACAAGTCTAATCCAAAAGTGGAAAAATATCAAAACATTTTTCAAAAGTGTGGGCGTGGCAGTTTTGCGCGGTTTGTGGGCGTTCGAGTGGGCGTGGCCAAAAGTTTTTTTGCAAATCGATAAAAATTTACAAGACTAATACAAAAATGAAAAAATATCAAAACCTTTTTTAAAAGTGTGGACGTGGCAGTTTTAGGCGGTTTGTGGGCGTTAGAGTGGGCGTGGCAACATGAATCGACAAACTTGCGCTGCGTCTATGTCCCTGGAGTCTGTACGCTTAATCTCAACTTTCTAGCTTTTGTAGTTCCTGAGATCTCGACGTTCATACGGACGGACAGACGGACAGACGGACGGACAGACGGACAGACGGACGGACAGACGGACATGGCCAGATCGTCTCGGCTATTGATCCTGATCAAGAATATATATACTTTATATGGTCGGAAACGCTTCCTTCTGCCTGTTACATACTTTTCAACGAATCTAGTATACCCTTTTACTCTACGAGTAACGGGTATAATTAATAAGACGGAGTGTAATTTAATTAAACGAATGGAGTAATCGCCAAACACATAAAATAAATTTAAAAATTAGTTAAAATTAATGATCAAATTAAACAAACGAAGTAACTAATATATCAAATCAGAACTAATAAAAATATTTATTGCAATCAAACGAACAAATGAAATGGCAAATCAAACAAAAATCAATTAAAATCGTTAAATCACAAAAATTCAAATGCCCAAATAATGTAAATATCAACGATTGCGTTTGTTCTTTTGCTATTCTTGCACTTGCCTATTCGAGGTTCAATGACCTCCCTTTGCTTATCAGCTGCTTGTTCGTTGCGCTTCCCTTTTTTTCAGCAGCAACACATTAATATAACAGCTAATGACTTTGGTTTTAAAGTTAAGTCTTGTAATTGTAAATAGATATAAAAATAACGCAAATCATGCAACCGGAACTCTTCCAAAACTTGAGAAAGATTTGATTGCTAAACAAACAAAAAACATATATTATATTTCGCCGACAAGCATAGCTTGTTCCCCTGCAAATGTGTAATTGGTTTCGAACCGAGTCTACCGTTTGACTATAACAAAAGAACATAAGGAAAACGAAGAAGTTTTGTCGCGCAATTGCAACAACAACTACACTGCTGTGCCGGTGGTCATCCGTGGTCAGTGGCTAAGCTTAAGAGATAATCCCTGACTGCGGTCCACGCGATTACCGCCTGCACCCTTCTTCAAGAAGAACGGAGCGTATCTCTTTTGCCGTCGTCTGTGGTCTGTAAACTTCTTTAAAAAAAAAGAATGCCTACGTAAATCCTATGCAGATAAACGACTAACGATTCAGCTTCCGTATAAGAAAACATGACCCTTCATTACAGCCAATCAGCCGTGCTCAGACTACCTCTTATTAAAAGATTGTTCGCCTGCTTGTCCTATGCGTACTGATGAGCTGCTCTGTGTGGCTCAGAAATAAAAATGTAGGTGATAGGACAGATGTAAATCTTTTGTAATTACTGACTTGCGAGGCCGATTGATTTATTACTGATGATAAAATCTCTCGTCAATCCCATTCGCAAGACAGGAACTACAGCGGAAATAAAACGTATTTGTTTTGGGTAATAAAAGCGAGTAGCTGTGGCTTATGCTCAAATGTGGTTCGCCCACAAATGATTCTCATAGCTCATAGCTAAATAGTAATAGAAAAAGTTTGTGTATGTATATATGAGTCTGTGAGCACATCTAAAGATGTGGCCAACACGTTTGGGCGCCAAAGAATTAATAATCATAATTATCTTAATTATTCATAAATGTAACGTATCACATTCAAGAATAACGTCAGGCAGGGTGTTCGATGGGTATCGAGCGCACGCGAGCGATGGTCCGGCTGCTGCTTGTCGGTAAAAGGGGGTGGTGGTCTTGCTGCGATCCCATATTTGCCTATCTTTGATTATAAAACTTATTTTCGCGTGCTAGACAAGCTAACCTGATCCGGAAGTAGGAGAACTCATAATACAGACATCTAGAAAGGGAAAACATGTTCTAATAGTCTACGCCAAACCGATCTCGGCCAGCCTCCGGTGTTATTGGAGGCCTTCGTTGACCCGCCCTACCAATGGCCATCTTATCATCATGATTTTTCCCTGATGGCCCCTTCTGAAACCTAATCTATCCGCAAGGGCCTCATGCTAGCTGCGACGAAAAACTTAGGGGGATTATTATTATAAATTTGATTTTATTCCTAATATACGTAAACATTCTTAAAACTAGGCATATAAAATATATAGGAATGAAATAGTAAAGAGATAAATTTTTGCATATATATAAATAAATAAATTATTGTTTTTGGAATTCACAAAAAAAATGAGGATTAAAGAATATATAAAAATTGACAAAGAAAATTACAAGACATTAATATACGTGAATTTAAAGAGCGATCGTTCCGGATTTCTCTCAGTGTGTTTCTGTTTAGTTCTTTTGCATTTACTTTGTGATCTTTGCGTTATTATTTATTTGAACATTTCAAGGAAAAAAACAATAGGGACAACTACGTTAATGTTTTAAGTGCTGAACTTGTTTTAATTTGGCCAACATACATAATTAACATGGTTTTCTTTTGTGACTCACCCTTTTCTTTTGTAACTTCCATCGGAGAAAGCGCTTTCGGCGACGGCAGCTATTTTATTGGGAATAAAGTTATCTTTTTGGATTTAACACATAAAAATATTAATTATTTCGCACCATTCTTAGGCGGTATCCCTGTTATTTTTTTTCTTTTAAAATTGGGACCTTTTTTTTTCCCGTGTGGTTTACAAATGGAACACAAATATAAAACACAAAACAAAGAAATCGAACGCTTCTCCTCACATTACTTTGCACATAATAATTTTTCACAATAATAAAAAGAATTCTTAGCCTAATTTACTAACACATAATTATCGTTCTTTTTTTTTGTAGTTAGGGTTTTTCTCCCCTTCTTTTTTTTGGACCTTTTTCTTTCTATAAATTTGCCCTAAATGCGGGTCTTATAATAGTTATTAGTTTTTAATCGCGTTTAGCGCATTCGCGAGCGGATCGGACTTTTCTTCCGATTTTCAATTTTTATAAATTCATGCTGCTGATCGAAGCGCGCGAGCCAACTGATAAAAATTCACTAATCGGCGGCTACTTCTCCCGCGGATCGTAGGCCTTCCTTGGTCGCAGAAGCTGCAGCCGAAGAGTTGTCTGCTTTGCCTTTTAATTCCCTTGTGGTGGCCTGACAAAAAAAACTGAAACTTCTGGCGCTGCCTGGCTGTAGCGCTTTTCCTTCCGGATCAGTAAGCTTAAGCTGGATATGCTTTGATCTTTTAAAATCCTGCACGGGATTAAGTCAATAAAAAATCTGGGTCTCTTAGCCCTTTTTCTTCCACTTACCCCAGCTCTCCGCCGGATCAAGCTATTCACCAAACTGGTTCGCCTGTAGCACTTGTACTTATTTGGCTTTAATTGCCCACTATCACAAAACGACCTTTCTCCGCCGATCTTTAACTGGAGAATGGCTGCTAATGACGCCAGAATAAGGCGGCAACCTAGCATCTGCCCGATTTGTAGAAATTTCACTCTCTCTGGGAAAACTGACAATTAGCCCTGTAAGACCCGTGACCCTGCCGCTAACCCCTTCACGCGATATGCAGGTGGCGCACGCCTCGCAAAGTGACACCTAGATGGCGTTGCAGTTTTAGGTCTGCCGCAAGTGCCACATGAATTCGTTTGGTTGACTTTTCTGGCCTCTCTTTTATTACGGTACCTGTGTCGATTGTCACCTCGAAAGTTGGATGGTATGGATCCTTTGGTTGACTAAGAGGTGCTACTCTAGTCAGAAACACACTTTCAGGACTTGAAACAAAACATAGATCCAATAAACGACCAAGAGAATTTCGAATATAATTAACTTGCGACAACGATATGTCAAGCAAGCCGTCAATAAAGTCATGCTGTGCTATAGGCAGGAAAATATTTGACTGTTCCTCTGTGGACCACTTAGTGCCTGGTATATTAAAGTCACCTAGGACAACTAGTTGGTCCCTATCGGACAGTCTGTTTGTAACGGATTGGATAGCGGACAAATGGTTAATATATTCAGGAAATTTAGAAGACGGCGGAATTTACGAGCACGTAATATAAACATAGCTATCAGAAAATGACAGCTTTACGCATAAGAATTCTATGTTACGGAACTCGTCAAAAAGTACCTCCTCTGACGTGAGGGTAGACCTAACAGCAATTAGGACTCCACCTCCCCGTCTGGAGGGACGATCATGCCTGTATACTGTGTACATACCTGGGAGAACTTCGGAGTTAAGTATCTCCGGTTTTAACCAAGTCTCTGTAAACACAATAATATGGGATGCAAAGGAAAGACTATTAGAATACAAATTAGTTAGCTTACTACACAAGCCTCTTACATTTTGATAACAGATAGTGAGACTAGATTTTAGTTTTTTGAAGATAAAGAAGTAGAAGTAGTAGAGGAGGATGGGGCAGTGATCTGGCCACTTGTGGGAAGTTTAATTCCCACGGGCCTTTTTATCCTATTTTTAATCTTAGCTTCAAACTCTTTCACAATCATACTTTCCGGCCAAAAATCACCAAAACATATGGTTGAGAATAGCTCATTTGGGACAGTTATCTTGAAAGATGAGATGTCCCTAGCATAAGAAAAGTTAAATTTTTCCACTTTTATGTTGTCGGCTTTTGTTTTGTCTTGTATATAAGACAGTACATCAGATGATGTTTGATCAGGGGAAAGCCGAGAAACAAAAAAAAGTTTCTTAAGTGGAACCACCGAGAGGGGTTTCGGCACTGCAGGTTGTATTTCTGAAGTGCCAACTTGTGCCGGTAGGCCGGACTCAATATACCCCTGTGGTGGTAAACAATTCGGGACGGGTGGAATCACCGGTTGAGAAACCAGTGCGGACAAAGCAGAATCTGTAGCAATACCAGGCTGGACTCCCTCCACAACCGATTGATCGGATTGCATCGAATCTTTTTTAGCTGCCGATCTAAGCAACATTTGAGGGTTTGCTGCGATCGTCAACTGATCAGCTGTGGAGTCCTGTTGATCACTCGCCGAAGGTTGCGGGGCATTCCCCTTAGGCAGCCTACCACCAGCGGCTTTCTTGCGCTTTGGAGATTCTTCTAATAGTTTGAGGCTATTAAATTGTGAATCAAGCGCAGAAAGAAGATCATCAGCTCGACGAAAACTATCTCTAGCCACGCCAAAACTGCTGATCAGTCCTTTCAAGCCACCTTTAGTTTGGCGCATAAAGAGTTGCATTTCATTCGCAACTCCTAGGCAAGTATCACAACAGTATTTTAGATTAGGGCCTTTAGCTAGGTCATCACTTGTTCGGCCGTTAAAACCAGCGCACTTAGTGTGCACCATTCTATCACATAGCCAACAGGTCATTTTTGACTGATCAGGCTTTATTACCTGACGGCATTTGTTATGGAAGCAGACAACATTGCTTTCCATGTTTAATGGGGTTTTGACCACTGTACCGAAAGACAAAATCAGAAAATGTACCGCAAGAGCGCAGTGTGCACTTTAAGATTTTGTGTGGGAGAGCGAGAGAGCGGGTGCACCGTGCAGTTAAGTACAAAAACAACACCAAACAGCACTACGGACAACGCACGAAAAAGAGAGTAAACAAAACGCAAAGACAGAAAGAAAACAGATTGAATTAATTTATTAAAATAATGCACATATCACAAAAGATTCACTCGCGAAGCGAACGGCACTTTAACTAGTACGGATTATGAAATTGAATTATTAAATAATTTGTTAAATTCCACCGCTGGATTTAGCAAAACAAAAATAAATTCGGAGCGCAGAAAAAAAACACGACCGTTCGCTTTGAAGCTAGAAGACGTATTTTGAAAAATGTTTTGATATTTTTTCATTTTTGTATTAGGCTTGTCAATTTCTAACGATTTGCCAAAAAACTGTTTGCCACGCCCACTCTAACGCATTCAAGCAGCCCAAAGCTGCCAAGCCCACACTTTTGAAAAAAGTTTTGATATTTTTTCATTTTTGTATTAGTCTTGCAAATTTCTATCGATTTGCCAAAAACCTTTTTGCCACGCCCACTCTAACGCCCACAAACCGCCAAAAACATTCAGTGTTAAAAACTCTCCTTCGCACTTCAAATAGCTAAGTAACGGGTATGGGATTTTGTAGCTTTGTCATGGCAGATTGCTTTGTAGTATTGGGATGCGTTGTTAAGTATTAGTTTAAAGTATTGTTGGGTGCTTTGCTTTATGAAGTTGTTTATATCAGATCAGTAGTTGTTTTCGAAGATTAAAGGAAAATTATGGGTGTTTATTGCTGTATTGTCTGCTAACTCATTTCCTACTATACCGCAGTGTCCTGGGATACCCAAAGCAGTATTAGTATATCGGTTTTATATTTATTTATCATTTTTCTAATTGAGTTTGTATAATGGTTATGGTAGTTGCCGTTTTGTATTGCTTTCAATGAAGAATGGAAGTCTGTGCACACTATGTGTTTTCCTCTTTTTTTACTGGCATGGTTACATGCTGCCAATATCGCGGCTAGTTCTGTTGTGAATACTGAGGAGTATTCTGATAGTATTTGGTAGGAGATTATTTCCTTTTCAGTTGTTACAGTGTAAGAAGCACCGTGTAACGAACTGTTTTTCTTGTTTCTGCTCGCTACGAAATGCAACGGCTACCTCAGAGATTTTGTTTGTTCGTCCCACTAAATTTATGATTTGTGTGATTGCCCGACCAAGAAGAAGACAGATTCTCAGATTTAACCACTTTTATTTAGCGTCACTTGTTGAACAGGATTCGGTGATCCTCACCGCTGGATGCACGTCGTTGCTCCCTCGTCGTCCTTCCGTCGTACGCCTGCGTCGCTGCCGACGGGGATCCGTACCGGCTCGCCTGGGGCTTAGGATGTTATGGGGCAGGGTGTATCGTCCGCGAGCTAAGCTAGCGCTCCACTCCGAACCACCGTGCGACCACTGACTCCACCGTCCCTTCCTGCGTATGCCAGGCACTTGTTGCCCTCGCCGAAGGATAACCTGCGGGCTCGATCGGGGCTTAGGATGTTATGGGGCAGGGTGTATCGTCCACGAGTTAAGCTAGCGCTCCCCTCCGAACCACCGTTGCGACCACTGACTCCACCGTCCCTTTCTGACTACGCTAGGTCCTCGCCGAAGGATAGCCTGCGGGCTCGACCGGGGCTTAGGATGTTATGGGGCAGGGTGTATCGTCCACGAGTTAAGCAAGCGCTTCCCTCCGAACCACCGTTGCGACCACTGACTCCACCGTCCCTTTCTGACCACGCTAGGTCCTTGTGTTTGCTCGTCCTTCGCTGATCTTCACGTGCGGCGATCCACTCTGGATGCCCGCTTGACGCACTTGTGTTCCCGTCGTTTCACTGTCACTCGGTATCGACTCCTCGCGTACTTCTTAGCTTTCCGTGTTTAACTGACTGACTGTCCCGAGCTGCGCCGGCGCCGTCCCTTATATCGGCTGCGGGAATCCCGTTATTTCCCCTTTTGCACACGGCTCGCTCGGGTCCAAGGTCCAAACATGTCCCGTTAGTTCACGGTGCGTCCTCTTTGTGCCTGTCCAAAGTCCGCGCCGTTACCGTATGACCTCTACGCCCTTGGCGGGTTCGAGTCCAAGGTCCAGCGCGGTACCGTTAATTCACGGTCTCTCCGCTTTGCCGGGGTCCAAGGTCCATTATTTACCGTTCGACCTGACCGCCCTTGACTCCTCTCGCATTCCAGCCGTCTTCGCTGTTGCTACGCCGATCTCCTGCACCCGGATTTGTGGGGAGTTTTAAGACTCCTCACATCTCCCCCTTTCTTCGGAAGATTTCAAAAGAATGCTGCTTCCGGCGGTCCTCTGCTTCGGTTCCTCCTTGCATGGGCAACTTCCACAATCACCTCTCGTCGACCCTGCGCCCTCTGTTCTCAGCCTGGCAGTCGCAGCTTATTAGACCCCGTCGTTCAGCGTCTTGACTTGGCATCTTGAACCTCCTTGCGCCTTCCTGATCGCAGCCTTACGTCTCAGCCTATTCGAGCATCTCGACGTGGCATCTTGATCCTCAACGTTCCATCCTCCTCACGTCGACCTGCGCCTCCTTGATCTCAGCCCGGCAGCCTCAGCCTAGTAGACCCTGTCGTTCGACGTCTCGACTCGGCATCTTGATCTTTGCGCCCTTCTCCAGCCTCCTGTATCTGTTGCCGTCCGCTTCTTGTCACCAGCTCCGCATTTAAACTTCCCGCCTCTTCATCGCTTCACATCCCTGGCAACTCCACCGATACTCACCATGATCGACTTATCGATGTTGGCGACCGGCGTTGCCACCTCCGATTCCTACCGATGTTATCCCATCGCTGATTGCGCGATCGAGTTATCGATATTGGCGACCGGCGTTGCCACTTCCTGTTCCGATATTCCGATGTCGTGCCGATTGCTGCCAATAGTGTGGCAGCGTGTTGAAAATCAATATAACATCCAGTATTTTTGTTCCCTATCGATCTCACTATCGATCGACCGCTATTATCGTAGCGCCCCCATCCCGATTTTTTCCAGTGTTTTGATGCCCACAGCTGACTTGGTTTGTTTTCATCCAAAGAAGCTTTATGGTGTCATCCTTGCATCCTGATGTTGGGGACCACCGCTGGTACGTCCCTTCTTGTTCCGGGGCTGCTGACCCTGGACTCCAAGCGCCCTGGAGTCCATACTGCGGCAGCACGTGCCCCCTCGCTTCCGCACCTGCGGCATCCTCGCGCCGACCTGTTGCTGCGGTTGTTTCCGCACCTTCCTACCAAGGTGGGCTGTGTCGTGACCACCATCCTCCTTTGTGCCAATCCACCCGTTGATTACCTCGGATACCCTGTATCGTCTTCCCCCTTCCTCTTCTAAGAGACTGTCCTTCAGCTCTGCCTCCAAACCCCGTGCTTCAGGTGTCTTCAACCCGAGGCTCCTCCTCCTCCTTGTTGGCTCCTTGACCAGGATTTCCATGCCGGTCTCCTTCCACGATTTCACCATCTTCCCCTCTGTTCTTTTGGCCAGGACAATCACGGTTGGGCGCCAGATGTAACGAACTGTTTTTCTTGTTTCTGCTCGCTACGAAATGCAACGGATTTGTGGGGAGTTTTAAGACTCCTCACAACCGTCAGATGATTTTGATCCATCAGTGTTTAAGAATATGCGATCTTTCATTGTGTTTTTATATTCTCTAAATTTATGTTGATATATTATTGGTGGAGTGTTTGCTTTGGTAGTATAGTGAAGTGAGGTGTTAAACGACCTGTCGTTGATTACCCAATGCGGGGTATTTTCTTTTGTTGTTGTTATAGGGGAAATTTGGATTTGAAGTTGTTTGCATAAGTAAATTGTGTTATGGCGCGAAGATTTGATTTTTGGAATTCTTTTAGCTTTAATAACTTTGTTGTAGGTAGTTTCTATGGGAGATTGTTTTGAATTTATGATTAATTTGAAGTTTTTTGGATGGCATGAGCTGTTTTATATTCTATTGGTAGAATGTTTGCTTCGTGTAGCAGGTTGTCTATTGGGGTTGTACGAAAAGCGCAAAGAGCGAGTCTAATATCTGAGTGGTACATTGTTTTTAATTTGTTGAGGGCTGATTTGGGCGCTGTACCATAAAGGTGGAGTCCGAAATCATTTTTTGACATTATTATTGCTTTTACTACATAAAGTATTGTATTTACATTGCATCTGAATTTGTTACTGGATAGGCATTTGATTATATTAAGTCTATTGGAAAGTTGGAGTGTAAGATTGTCGATGTGTTTGTTCCATCTGTATTTATTGTCAATTGTAATACCGAGAGTTTTTAGTGAGTCTACGTTTTGTAGGGTGTATGTGTTGGATTGGAAAGTTAGGTAGCAAATTCTTTTCCTGCAGACGTGCAAATCTTGCATTTGTCTATTGATAGTGATGCTCCTGAATAGTTGCACCATTGTTTGATGTCAGTGAGTCTATGTTAAGTGTATTTCGTTTTTTATTTAATTTGTAGATGATTGTGTAGTCATCAGCTTATGCTGTGAACTGACAGTTTTTGTGTTTGTCAATAAGTTTGTTTAATTTGTTAAAGGGTGTAGCAAATAAAATCACCAACAGGGGTGAGCCTTGTGGGATTCCATTGCTAAGCGGCTGCTGGGAGGAGTATACATTATTGGCTAACACAGTAATTTTTCGGTTTGTTAGGAAGTTAGAGATATATTTGATTATTCTCGGTCCTATTTTCCATTCTATACGTTTTTCGATAATGCTATGGATACCGACTCTGTCAAATGCCTTGGCAAAGTCTAGCGATACAATAGAGGCGTGACTTTTAGTTGAAAGGGAGGACGTGGTATGGTAGTCTAATACGGCTAGACAGTCATACACTGATTTCCCTTTTCTGAAGCCCATTTGGCGGCTATTTAGAAGGTTGCCGTTTGTGGCAATCCACCATAGCCGTCTTGCAATGATTTTGTCAAGTATTTTTGCAATGCAGGGATTGAGAGAGATGAGGCGATAGGCGTTTATTGTTGTTTTATTCATATTTCGTTTCAGAATAGGTATGATGCAGCTAACTTTGAATTGCTGGGGAATTTGTGTGTTGAGGATGTTATTGAATAAGGTAAGGAGTCTTTGAAGAAGGTTGAGAGGGAGGTTCTTTAGCATTGGGTAGGTTATGCGATCTCGCGCGGGGGTTTTACCTTTTAATTGATTGAGAGCGGATAGGAGTTCGACCATGGTGATGTCCTTTTCTATATTCAATGCTAGGCGAGGGTATGAGGGTGTTAAGTGGTCGCGAGATGTTGTCTGAATATTGCCGGGAAGTTGGTGTCTAGCGCTGCTTCTGACCAATGAGAGCAGAGCGCTGCTTCTGACCAATGAGCTATATCCTATTTTGTATGTTAGTAGTTTGATCATTTAGTTTAGAGAGGCAGTGAATATCATGTCGTGATTTTAAGCCGCAGAAGCGGTTAATGTTCGACCATATTTTACTAATTGGTGTATTTGGGTGTATTTCACTCGTAAAGTTTTGCATAGATATTCTTTTTATACCCGTTACTCGTAGAGTAAAAGGGTATACTAGATTCGTTGAAAAGTATGTAACAGGCAGAAGGAAGCGTTTCCGACCATATAAAGTATATATATTCTTGATCAGGATCAATAGCCGAGTCGATTTGGCCATGTCCGTCTG
This sequence comes from Drosophila teissieri, assembly GCF_016746235.2. Classification (NCBI taxonomy): domain Eukaryota; kingdom Metazoa; phylum Arthropoda; class Insecta; order Diptera; family Drosophilidae; genus Drosophila; species Drosophila teissieri. Next base: position 41,591 of record NW_025224988.1, read on the forward strand.
TCCGTCTGTCTGTCCGTCCGTATGAACGTCGAGATCTCAGGAACTATAGAAGCTAGAAAGTTGAGAGTAAGTATACAGCCTCCAGAGACATAGAAGCAGCGCAAGTTTGTCGATTCATGTTGCCACGCCCACTCTAACGCCCACAAACCGCCCAAAACTGCCACGCCTACACTTTTGAAAAATATTTTGATATTTTTTAATTTTCTTATTAGTATTGTAAATTTCTATCGATCTGCAGAAAAACTTGTTGCCACGCCTACCCTAACGCCCACAAACCGGCCAAAACTGCCACGCCCACACTTTTGAAAAATGTTGTAATATTTTTTTATTTTTTATTAGTCTTGTAAATTTTTATCGATTTGCCAAAAAACTTTTTGCCACGCCCACTCTAGCGCCCAAAAACCGTCAAAAACTGTTAGTGTTAAAGACTTTTCTTCGCACTTTCACTAGCTGAGTAACGGGTATCAGATAGTCGGGGAACTCGACTATAGCGTTCTCTCGTGTTTTTATTTCCCTTTTTAGTTTGGCATTGGCTTTTTTGTAGTTTTTAATGTTTGTTGTGTTGATATGACTACTTAATTTAATCCATGCTGTTTGTTTATTGTCTTTTTATTTTTGCAGCGTAGGATCCCACCATGGGACAAGTTTGGTTTTTCGTTGTGGTTGGTATTGTGGGATTGCTTGGTTGGCCCCATGGATTAAGATCTTTGTGATATTGGCAGCTTCTTCGTTAGTGTTATTGCTTGGTGGTCTATTGGATGAGAGTGTCTCTGTTATTACTTTAAAAAGGGTCCAGTTGGCTTTGTTGAGGTTGAATTTTGGACATGTTTTCGGAGGAATAAAGTCAGTGTCGTCGAATAGGCTAATGTGAATTGAATAGTGATCGCTTCCTGAGAGAGAGTTGTTTTTGCTCCATATACAGTGTAACAATATAGAGGGTGAAGCTAGAGAGATCTGATCATAATGGTTTAAATATCCATTAATAAACATTAAATATATAAGTTAACGCCAGACTCTTTACTGGCGGTCATCGTTGAACGTATACGTTTACCTGTAGCAGGTTTTCATGTTACTCTTGTCCGTTGACAATAAGAGAACGGAAGTTGCTATACAAAAGGCAGGAGAACCTAAGATGTTGATCCCTTCACAAGGAGAACACAAGTTGGTTGGTCGATTGCTATAATTTGATTTATTCAGTTTTTTATTAGGGTTGGACTTCTGCTTGTCGTCGTCGCCAAATCGGTTCTGCCTCCATCGAGTGGCCAACCCGCCTGGGTAACCGCCGGTGCTGGCGTAAAAGTGCTTACGATGCACACGCGCTCATGCCTGTCGTCGGAGCGCTTTCGCAAGAGCGCTCGCATTGCATTTCTGCATGAGAAAGTTTACGCCGCACACACTCGCCGTCGATGTGCCGGCTGTAAGCGCTTACGCAGCATATGATCGCTGGGACTGTGCTCCATTTGCCGCTTCCGTTGTTTGTGCTGTGGTTGCGATCATATTAATCTCAAGGGCGAGGGGCGTCTGCGGGGCTCGGCTAAGGCAGGTTGTTTACCTTAACCAGAACGGGACATTGGCTCCGGGTGAGAGCAAGTCGTTAACTCCTCCCCATCACAAGATCTGTGTCCCACAGATCAGAGAGCCTTAGGAGGCGCGGGGGTGGGGAGAGCCTCCAAGCCAATTGACGCGTTGTCGATCTTCGGGATTCCTTTGGTCGAAGCTAACTTCCTCCATAAGAAGTATATAAGTAAGAGGATGAGCAGTGCCATAATTCCTTCCGAGATTGAAGAGTAAACCAGCTTGCCCGTCATCAGAGACAACCTCCGAATGTTCTGGTTGCTCGCTTCGTGCACGTATTCCAGTGACAGTTGGTAGTTAGTGGCTGTCACTCGGGTTAGGACAGCAGGCATTGCCATTAGATGTTTGGAGGTATAGCTCGTGTCGGTCCGATTACCGACCGTAACCGTTTTATTCGAGTATTGTACCACAAAAGAACCGACGAGTTGATGTGCTTTTGCCTCGAAGATTACCGAGCCATTGAAATTGGTCAATAGAAGTGTTCCAACGTCGATAAGATTAACCACCTCTTGGTCGTTTCTGAAGTATGTACAGGCGGCGTGTCCGCCCTTCAATAATCGAGGGATGTAGTCGTTTTCCCTTAATTTGAGGAAGTCCTTTCCCTGGAAAACGGTCGTGTTGCCGTTAGATAGATCACTTGTTGTGTCCCAGTAGCACTTGCTTCCCTCGGAGATGGTCGAGTACAGGTGCATGAACTTGTATGATTCTGTCGTAACCTTCGGGAACGCCAGAATGTACAATATCATTGTACCATTTGTCATTACCGACGGACGGGAGAACTCGATCGCGTTCTGGTAAGGGAGGTTACTGACTTCGTTCAAGATCGTCTTCACCTCCTCATGGTCCAGGAGGTGCGAGTTGACCGTCCCCGTTTTAGGAAACTGACATGCCTTGATAATTTCGCCGACTTGATTAGCCAGTATAATGGCTCTGTGCAGGGTTAATGCTGTGGCCTGCAAGTCTCCGTCGATCGCGTTGACTCTTTGGACCACCTTGTTGATTAGCAGCGCTGATTCATGCGCTGAGTCAAAGAGCTTCAAGTTGATTCGAATCTGCTGATCCGTATTCGTCACAACTTCGTTTTGGACTTTCAATATAGTGCTCCAGTCTGTTGCGTCTGAAGACCCGGCGACCCATTTCCAGGCGGATCCTAGCCATTCTATAGCCCGTGTTCTGCGTACTCTCGATAGTCGACGCATTCCCTCAGACGCATCTTTTAAATACTGTGTTACTAGGGCGGCCATACGTCCATCCGTCATTCCGGCTGCCTCTTCGTCCAGTTCACCGAGAAGCTGTTGCATTCTGCCCAGGTATTTAATGTGTGCCAGTTTAAAGACACCGTTTATCCGCCAAATTGTCCCCTGTTGTAAAGGGATTTGTGATTAGTGATTAGTTACATAATCCAAATGCTTTCCTTTTTTTTTTTTTAATGGTTCATCTCCTAAGCGGGTGAAAAATCTTTGCCAATTTTTATTCTTTTTATTAGAAATAGTGAAAGAGAAGATTGAGGGCTTCCCCTCGCTACTTCCTAACATCTGACTTGTGGGAAATCTTTCCAGATTTCGTCCTAAATGTCACCGTTATATCTTCTGGATGTTCGAATGGACATTTAGGGATTTTTTCGCGAGGAGAGGTATTTTAATACCCGGGGATACAATAAGACAGTCGTTCTTCCTATCAACCAAAGCTTTAATTTCCTTTAAAGTGTCGTCCCCGATAATTCCGTCAAAGGAATGCAAGCCGGGGAGAACAAAAAAGGTAGTTGGGGTGTTATTGCCGATTGGTTCAAGGAATTTGCCTACTAGGTGATGTTTGATTTTCACATTATCTGCAGCGGATTGGTCTTGGAAAGAGGTAGGAATGGGGGTACTCCCGTCGGAATTTTTGGGACTGATGAAATTCTTATTCGCGCCGGTGTCTATAAGGAAGTGTAACTTAGCCCCATCCTTTGTTCCATACTCTAGGTATGGGACGCTGGAGAGGCGTTCGTCATAAAATTCGAACCCCCTTGGAGATCGTCTTCCGACCCTACATTTGAGTTCCCGTTGTCTAATTCGTTTGGTTGATGCCCGGTTACCTCGTGGTTAACCCCTTGTTCAAAATAGGAAGATGGAGAAACGTATTGGTCGTATAGAGTTGGTGTTGCCTCTATATGATAAAGTCGCTGTGCTTTTTGGAGAGGGTTAGCGTAGCCAGTTGATGATCTTTTATGGCCGGTGGAATCATTGTGAAGGGTACCTTATCCAGACTGATGCGATTGGCCCGATCGGTTAGACTCCATTTTTATGGCGGCGGGTTGCCGTGTCCACCTTGGTGAAGGCTGAGTACCTCTAGGTCCATGCTGGTTCGAGTGAAGGTAGGGACTGTCTATCGGAGGTCTATTATAGCCCTGATAGGCACCGGGGAATCTAGGCTGATAGTGTTGCGAATGTTGTGCAAATCTATTATTCCCCTGTGAGGGACCGGTGCCTACCCTTGAAACAACATTTTGTAATTCAAGGCAGAAAGATTAAGCTTCTGGTAAAGTCCTTGGACTACGGACCAACAACCACCTTGAACAATCGTCGCTAACGCCTCTCATGAAGACGTCCAGCGCCTTGTCCCTATAAATTTCGATAAGAGCACTCATGACGACAGGCTCTCTATTGACACTCCTCAAGTTATTTAAAATTAAAGAGAATTGGCTATTTACTGCCATATAGAACTTTTCTAGGGTCTGGGTACCCTGATTTAGTTGGCATAATTGGTGTTCTAGGGTACAAACAAAGACATTATAATAACAAGATGCGTAACGGCCATACATTAGTTTTGCACTATGCAGCCACTTTTTTGGTGACGACCAAAATTGCTCTCTTTTCGCTCGCCTTAAATTGAGAGCGTAAAAATCTAAAAATAGAATTGTCTTACTTGTGTGAGTTAAAACATTAAAGGAGATAGTGTGTATGTGTGTGTGCTTCTGCTAGAAGACGATTTTCGGGCCGAAATCAATTTTGATCTAAGAAACGAATTTGATTAATGTTTTGGTCAATTTCGATTCAAAACTATTATGGTTTGAAAGAAGTTTTTTTAATATTCGTTTGATAAAATCGCCGCTCGAATTAGCTACCGGTTACATATTTATATTTATATTTATATTGATAATTATTAATATGTAATATATGTAATATATTTCCGTACTTTACCAATGCAACAAAACGACTTTAATTGATTATAAATACAATTATATAGCGAAATTTAAAAAAATCGAGGAGCTATACGTATAGTCAGCTTTAAGCAAACGTTTTAAGAGAAAAAAAAAAGTATTAAAAGAAAAAACAAAAAAAATTGGCGCGCTTTTCTGCCTACCCATAATTGCGGGCTGTTTTAAAAACAACAAAATGAAATATAAGAAAATAATTTAAATGAATCTTAGTTGCATTTTAAATACTGAAAATGCTTAATTTTCATACTAGTAATTTGACTAAATAACTACAGTAAATAATTAAAACGTATACAAAGTAAACAAGAGAGAACGCTATAGTCGAGTTCCCCGACTATCTGATACCCGTTACTCAGCTAGTGAAATAGCGAAGGAGAGTCTTCAGCACTGACAGTTTTTTGCGGTTTGTGGGCGTTAGAGTGGGCGTGGCAAAAAGTTTTTTGGCAAATCGATAGAAATTTACAAGTCTAATACAAAAATGAAAAAATATTAAAACATTTTTCAAAAGTGTGGGCGTGGCAGCTTTATGCGGTTTGTGGGCGTTAGAGTGGGCGTGGCAACATGAATCGACAAACTTGCGCTGCGTCTATGTCTCTGGAGTCTGTATGCTTAGTCTCAACTTTTTCCCTTTTGTAGTTCCTGAAATCTCGACGTTCATACGGACGGACAGACAGACGGACAGACAGACGGACAGACGGACGGACAGACGGACATGGCCAGATCGACTCGGCTATTGATCCTGATCAAGAATATATATACTTTATATGGTCGGAAACGCTTCCTTCTGCCTGTTACATACTTTTCAACGAATCTAGTATACCCTTTTACTCTACGAGTAACGGGTATAATTATTATTACTACTGTAATTTAAAACAAAGAATTTCTAAAAAAAGAAATTACATTTCAAAAGTAAATATTTCATACAAATAATTCATATTAAAAAATTAATATTTATAAAATAAATAAAAATATGGAATCTGTTTATTGCAAAATTGATTTCTTGAAGCACAAAGTGCGGACATAAGCACCGAAGAATCATTGTCTTCTTATATTTTTCACACGTCGCACGGTGAATACTCTAATGACAATTATTCTAATATAAAGTCATCTTTTAAAATTATTATGCATTTTTTTGTACATAGATTGTGCTATTATTATTTCTGTGTTAAATTTGAATAATTGTTATGTTAAGGCAATGCAAGACTAGAGTTTTTAAGTGGTGTCAATTTATAAAAAATAATATAGATTTAAAGTCTAAGAACTTCTAAGATGAAGGGCATATTTTGTCATTTTTACAATGCATGTGCATACGTGTGCACCAATACAGTGGTCAGCTGTCGCTGTATGCGTACAAGAGAGCTGGTGGCTCTAGAGCTCTCCGCTCTCTGGCTTTTGAATAAAATTTCGAGAGAGCGAAAAGTCACTTGAAAATCCACCACGAAAAAATCGTGTGCAAAAAAATCGTATGGCGTTACGCATCTTGTTATTCTAATGTCTTTGGTACAAAGGTCCCTCTTATCAGCGTAGTTGAGGGAAAGGACGCGTTTGATTTCTTCCCAATCGTCGTCCTCTACGCCATAAGCTAATAACGCCGTGTCGGCGTTACCTCTAATCTTATGTCTGACGTGTAAAACAATGGACCTATACAGAAGCTTATTTTTTATGACTTGATAGTCACTTAGAATGTACTGCGCTCTATTAATCCACGAAATATAAGCCTCCGGTTGGCCCTCGAATATTTGTAACTCTTTAACGCAATCGGGTAAGGTTGAAGTTTCTCTCAATTCGTACTCGTTGCGGGCCCTATGTAATGGTACCGCCTGAGTACCAACAGGATTTCTGCACTCGAAATCTAACTCTAGGGTAACTAACCTAGCGCTTAACTTCTTATTGTCTTCTGTAACTAAATTAACCGCGGTGACCAACTTCTTCAACGTATCGTTGAATTTGGCGAGGGTTTCTTTAATCTCTTCCATTCTATAAATTCGTAGGGAGGTGATACAAAAGGTAAGCAAGGACGTGAAACCCGGATAAGTAAGAGCTAACGCGGGACTTTTTAAACGGTGGTCAAGTTGTCACCAATGTTTGAAAACAGGGAAGCAGCGAAGTGTTTTTAGCGTAAGAGTCTAAATGAGCTTCCTCAATACTCGAGTTTATATTTCGTTTTTATTAATTCTGACCTATTGGCACCTATTTCACTCACCGTTGTATACGATTTCCTTTCTTGTTTGTTCTTCGAACTTGTACTCTTACGTTTGAATTGATCTGTTAATGAAAGGAAAATTTATTAGTAAGGTCGCATAAATTGCATATTTTTTATAATTCTTTTTAATAAGTTTTTCTCTTGTTTGATGATGATTATACTTGAATATCAAGTGTTTGTTATGAAATAGGGCCGCTCGCAAATAAATTGCCGCCGCGGTTTTCGTTTACTGTTTTATATTGGTGTTTAGCCACTACATTTTAACACTCGCGAATCAGCGAAAAGCTATACTGCCGCAGTGCGTACTCGTTTTTCATCACGCGGAATCACTACAACTTGTATGCGCCCGTGGAAGATGTTGTTCGCATATTGTCGCGCATCTCCACCGCAGCGGGTAGTTGTTTTATTATTTTATATTGCGCATTCGAATCTTTAATATTTTTTAGTTCTTGTTTCGTTTTTCATTTCACTTTTTTTTCCTGGTTTTTCTTTTGTTTCTGGTTCAATGTTAAAACACTGCACACACATGCACTGGTAAAGCCGGGCTTGCCGACTGCTCGGGCGCCAGTTAACGCCAGACTCTTTACTGGCGGTCATCGTTGAACGTATACTTTTACCTGTAGCAGGTTTTCATGTTACTATTGTCCGTTGACAATAAGAGAACGGAAGGTGCTATACAAAAAGCAGGAGAACCTAAGATGTTGATCCCTTCACAAGGAGAACACAAGTTGGTTGGTCGATTGCTATAATTTGATTTGTTCAGTTTTTTATTAGGGTTGGACTTCTGCTTGTCGTCGTCGCCAAATCGGTTCTGCCTCCATCGAGTGGCCAACCCGCCTATGTAACCGCCGGTGCTGGCGTAAAAGTGCTTACGATGCACACGCGCTCATGCCTGTCGTCGGAGAGCTTTCGCAAGAGCGCTCGCATTGCATTTCTGCATGAGAACGTTTACGCCGCACACACTCGCCGTCGATGTGCCGGCTGTAAGCGCTTACGCAGCATATGATCGCTGGCACTGTGCTCCAATTGCCGCTTCCGTTGTTTGTGCTGTGGTTGCGATCATGTTAATCGCAAGGGCGAGGGGCGTCTGCGGGGCTCGGCTAAGGCAGGTTGTTTACCTTAAGCAGAACGGGCCATTGGCTCCGGGTGAGAGCAAGTCGTTAACTTATATAATAAAGGGAGTTTATATAGGTTTTTTAACTAAGATACTAATAAGATATTTTCAGTTGCATTATGGGTGGGTTTATATAATATCATTAGATAGGAGACACTTGTCTGAGTGTTTGGTGCCCCTGGTGAGGGCACCAGTATGCTGGCACCAGTATGCAGGGTGTTATATGCTTTCGCTATCACTGTTTAGGTTGGAATTTTTGTTTCTGTTATTTTTTTTTGGCTTAGATTCTTTTTTATACCCGTTACTCGTAGAGTAAAAGGGTATACTAAATTCGTTGAAAAGTATGTAACAGGCAGAAGGAAGCGTTTCCGACCATATAAAGTATATATATTCTTGATCAGGATCATTAGCCGAGTCGATCTGGCCATGTCCGTCTGTCCGTCCGTCCGTCTGTCCGTCTGTCTGTCCGTCTGTCTGTCCGTCCGTATGAACGTCGAGATCTCAGGAACTATAGAAGCTAGAAAGTTGAGAGTAAGTATACAGCCTCCTGAGATCTCGACGTTCATACGGATAGCCGGACAGACGGACATGGCTATATCGACTCGGCTATTGATCCTGATCAAGAATATATATACATATGTCGGAGTATAAAAATTACACATGAACTTGAATTATTTCATAATATTATGTTTTGCGTCTTTGCATTGTGGTTGTCCGTCGTTTTTCTGCAAGTACCGTTGGAGTGGGGCGACAACGACGCGGCTCTCCCAAGTGTGTTACGCTGACATGACCTGGCTCGAGTTTAAAGAACTGTCCATCTCTTTGACACTATAGAAACACCAGCCGCCATGTTTCTAAATATGTTGTCTAAACGACAGACTGACGGCGAATGTCTTGTAGTCCAGGCAAGCCGCATGGTAACAGAACTAACGACGAAATGGCGCCAAATGGAAACGGAAGAAATTGCTGTGTCCGTCACTCTGGATAACCGTTTGCAGCGTTTAAGTTTTACATCAAATGTTCGAACCAGAGGCGATTTACAGTCCGAATTGAAAGCGTTCACTTTTAATAAACGGAAAAATGGTTCCACGGAGCAACAAAAAGAAACTTATCCTAAACGGCAAAAGCAGTCATCTATAGAGTGTCATTTCTGCGGAAAATTCGGATATAAAATGATTGAATGCAGACTTAGGAAACAACAAATTCAGTTTGCCAACAACAAAGAACGACATGACAGATACGATGGTCATCAACGCGGAAAATCAAGTGTAACTTTCTACAAGTGCGGTGAACAGGGACACCAAATGTGCAAAGAAGGAAGCTGATGGGAGCAAAACATTCAACCGAGAAAAGCGAGTGGAGTAGTGCAGTGTTGCAGTACCTAAGGGATTCATAAATCATAGAGGCCAAATTTTTGAAATCACGTTTGATTCTGGAGCTTAATGGTCGCTGCTGAAAGAAAAGCTAAGTACTACATTTTCTGGTAAAAGATTTAATAATGTTGTTATGTTAAAAAGCATAGGCAGTAATGGAATATATAGTACTGTACAGGTTTTAAGTAACGTAAGAATTTACGATTATTGCATTGAAATTTTGTTTTATGTAATCATATGCAGAACGATATTGTTATTGGTCGCGAAATATTAAATCAGGGTTTTTATATATTGTCATTTCGTCAAACCAATTTAAAATTTCGAGATCCGATATTAATACTGAACTTGATGAACATGATAAAATAAAACTACATTCATTGTTGGCAAAGTACTCAAAATCTCTTATAAAGGGTATCTTATGTACTAAGGTTAAAGTTGGCGAAATGAAAATAAGATTAATTGATCCAAGAAAGACAGTTCAAAGAAGGCCATATCGATTAAGCCCATGCGAGCGAGATTTAGATCGAGAAAAAATTGACGAATTGCTGAAATGCAATAGATTTAGACCAAGTTGTTCACCTTATGCAAGCCCTATATTGCTGGTAAAGAAAAAAAATGGTTCGGATACGCTTTGTGTTGACTATAGGGAGTTAAATTCAAACACAGTCGCTGATAAATACCCTCTGCCACTATATCCAGGATACAGGAAATTACCAAATTCCCTTAAATGCGGATTCAATTGAGTATACAGCGTTTGTGACACCCGATGGCGAGTATGAGTTTTTATTTATGCCTTTCGGGCTTAAAAATGCGCCTTCGGTATTTCAACGATTAGTAATGCAATTGCTCGGGGATCTTGCAAATTTTTGTATTATCGTCTATATGGACGACATCATGATAACTGCATCAACACAATGTGAGGCGATAGAAAGATTACAAATTGTTCTAGATGTTCTGACAGAGGCCGGGTTTTCGTTCAACATTACGAAGTGTTCCTTTTTGAAAACATCGGTTCAATATTTAGGCTACAATGTTAGTGCTGGCGAAATTCGCCCAAACCCTCAGAAAATTGTTGCGTTGACTGCTCTCCCGCCTCCAAAGTCGGTCACATCGCTTAGGCAATTTATTGGATTAGAAACTTATTTCAAACAGTCCTTGTTATTTTTGACCCAAAATATCCAATTGAGTTGCATACGGATGCAAGTTGCAGTGGCTATGGTGCAATTTTATTATACAAAATTAACGACAAGCCCCAGGTAATAGAATACTATAGCAAAGCTACTACACCTGCAGAGACAAGATACCACTCGTACGAGCTGGAAACTTTAGCTGTTGTAAACTCCATCAAATATTTTCGGCATTATTTGTTGTTTTTACTGTCTTTACTGACTGTAACTCCCCCTAGAGCCCAACGTTGGTGGGGTTATTTGCAATCATTTACATTTGAAATTCAGTATAGAGAAGGGAAAAGAATGGCACATGTTGACTTTTTGTCAAGAAATTCTATCTCACCAAAGTCTACTAGTGCTGTAAAGGTGATTGAAGAGAAGAGAGTTAACTTAGCCGAAATTTCAAGCAACTGGCTCTTTGCTGAACAGCGTCGAGACTCGGACATAGCCGAAATCGTGAGCAAATTAAAAGATTGTTCTCTTGCTGAATATATTGCGAAATCCTATGAACTAAGGGCAGAAGTTCTTTACCGAATGATACAGAGAAATGGCATGGCAGAACACCAGTGGTACCGCGTTTCATCAAATGGTCTGTTATAAACCAGGTGCATGAGTCGATAATGCATTTAGGTTGGGAAAAGACACTAGATAAAGTTTACGATTTTTATTGGTTTGACAATATGTCAAAAAATGTTAAAAATTTTTTGACAATTGTATCACTTGCAAAATGTCCAAATCAAACTCAGGAAAAATTCAGGCCGAATTGCATCCAATCCCAAAAGTCAATATTCCTTGGCACACTATCCACATCAATATAACAGGGAAATTAAGTGGCAAGAGTGACCAGAAGGAGTATGTTATTGTTCAAGTAGACGCTTTTACCAAGTATGTCATCTTAGTCATAGCCTTAAATTAGACAGTGAGCGTTGCATAAAAGCTGTACAATCGGCCGTTTCGTTGTTTGGAGTACCAAACCGAATAATAGCTGACCAGGGACCAGAGTGTTTTACGGGTGCAAAGTTTAGTCAATTCTGTTCAGATCAGAAAATAAACCTTGCATTTGATTGCCACCGATGCTAGTCGAGCTAACGAATGATGAGCACATTGAAAAATATGTTAACGGCGGTTGAAACTGGAACGCAGTCTTGGCAGGACGTGTTAGGGGATGTGCAGTTGGCAATCAATTGTACAACTAACCGTGTGACGAAGGCAAGTCCTCTTGAAATGTTATTGGGAAAGGTAGCACGCCCATTAGGATTACTTCCACCTGGTGACAAAGCTGAAAAGAATGTTTTAGCTACGGCAGTTTATGACAAAGAACGATTTGATAAAAATAAGGCAAAAGTTCTTAGACACAAAGTAGGAGATTTTGTGCTACTTGAAAGCGAAGAGAGGCATCAAACCAAGATAAGTCCAAAATTCAAGGGGCCTTTTGAAATAATACAGGTTCTGGAGGTTGACAGATACACTTTAAAGTCCTTAACCAATAAAAGAAATTATAAATATGCACATGAAGATTTGAGAAAAAATGCCAGAGGGGCAAGTGCCCGAGGAGCTGAATGTGTGTGAAGAGAGCGAAAATGAAAATGTTGAAGCCACTGAAGAAAGTGAAGAATACCGATAAAGGTGATGAAAGATTTACTGCAGGCCAAAGAAAATGGCAGAGTAACAAGACCAGATAAATAATGCAAGAACAAGTGCCGAACAAACTGATGTTTGTTTTGATCATGGCGTGTGGGGCAATCAATTTGTAATGTTGAATGAAGAAGAATAATTGATTTTGTTAAAATTACATTATAGTAAGAATTATGTAAAGATGTTGGTTAAGAAGGCTTGATACTGTTTTGTGAAATTAACTTGATAAGTTTATACGAATTGAAATGGAAATATTAAATGTTTTGTTTATAAAAAAATAAATAAACAATAATAAAATTATAAAAAGACAATTGAATGGAACACGAGGTCGTGTTAGAGTCAGGATGGCCGTGTCGGAGTATAAAGATTACGCAAGTCGAATTATTTCATCATATTATGTTTTCCGTCTTTGCATTGTGGTTGTCCGTCGTTTTTCTGCAAGTACCGTTGGAGTGGGGCGACATCGACGCGTCGCCTGTTTAGTGGCGCGACGATGCGTCGCGACGTTGCCGTCGAGTGTAGTTCCAGGTTTCGTATAGGCTGTTAGAAAACGAGCAGGGCAGTATGCTTGAGTGGTCGCCTGTGAAAAGTTCGAAACGCGCTACGCTCTAATGGGAGACGAAGATAATTCGACATATACTTTATATGGTCGGAAACGCTTCCTTCTGCCTGTTACATTATATTTTGTTTTTTATGTTAATTATAATAAATTTATTATTTTATTTTTTTGTAAAGTGTAATATATATAGTGTATGTACATATATTAAAATTAAAAATTAATGAAATGTTTAATAATGAATTAATAACGAAAAATTAAAACAAGAGAGAACGCTATAGTCGAGTTAAAACTAAATATTAATGAAGTTGAGAACCACATATTTTTTGGCATCAATGTTATTGACTACCTGATAGATATTGGTATTTTATACTTTCTTCATTATTATGCGGTTCGTGCCATTTTTCAGCTGCGCAGGTATTTTTCTGTCTTGTTGAAGATCTTGTTGTGACCTTTAATATCAGTCTATTCATTGCTTTGAGTTCTCCGATGGTTATTTGGGACAAAGCATCTGCAACATTATTATCCTTCCCCTTGAGGTATTCCACTGTAAATTCAAACTCTTCCAAGTTTAGCCTCATTCTTGTTAATTTCGAACTTGGGTTTCTCATTGAGAAAAGGTATTGGCCTATGATCAGTTTGTGATAAAAAATGCCTACCATAAACGTATGGTCTAAATTAATTTATTGCCCAATGAATAGCTGCAAGTTCTTGTTCTGTAGTGGACTTTAAATTCGCCTTTTGTAAAGCTTATTGAAGCGTATGCCACTGGTAGCTCTAGACTGTTATGGTCGTGATAGTACCGCTCCACATGACTGTTTAGTAGTATCTGTGGTTATGCAAAATTGTTTGCTGAAATCCGGGTACTGAAGAAGTGTTGGTTTTATAAATTCCCTTTTAAGATATTCAAATGCTTCATTGCATTCGCTTGTCCATTCAAATGGAACATTCTTTTTACAAAGCCTCGTAAAGTGGCGTGATTTCTCTGAAAAATTCTTAATAAATCTTCTGTAATAATTGCAAAATGCGACGATTCGTCTAACTTTGTCTGTATTTACTGGTTGTCTGCTAACAGTTTCTTATTGATTTGACGAACTACTAATCGCCATCTCGTCTGAGTTAGGCAGTAATTTCTTGGGTACCAATATAAGTGGCCTATTATATTCTGAGATAGACGGCTCGACAATGCCGTCTCTTATTAATTTGTCAGCTTATCTTTGAATTTCTGTCTTTTGACTTTTTGGCATTCTATAGTTTTTAATGTACACTGGAGTTTCTATTTAATTTCAACTTTTGCTTATAAAAGTTATTAGCTGATATAGTTTCTGTTTCGAGACCAAAACAAGAGAGAACGCTATAGTCGAGTTCCCCGACTATATGATACCCGTTACTCAGCTATTCGAGGTGCGAAGGAGAGTCTTCAGCACATACAGTTTTTGGCGGTTTTGTGGGCGTTAGAGTGGGCGTGGGAAAAAGTTTTTTGGCAAATCGATAAAAATTTACAAGACTAATATAAAAATGAAAAAATATCAAAACATTTTTCATAAGTGTGGGCGTGGCAGCTTTGGGCGGTTTGTGGGCGTTAGAGAGGGCGTGGCAAAAAGTTTTTTTGCAAATCGTTAGAAATTTATAAGACTAATAAAAAAATGAAAAAATATCGAAACATTTTTCAAAAGTGTGGACGTGGCAGTTTTGGGCGGTTTGTGGGCGTTAGAGTGGGCGTGGCAACATGAATCGACAAACTTGCGCTGCGTCTGTACCCCTGGAGTATGTTATGTATGCTTAATCTCAACTTTCTAGCTTTTGTAGTTCCTGAGATCTCGACGTTCATACGGACGGACAGACGGACAGACGGACGGACAGACGGACATGGCCAAATCGACTCGGCTACTGATCCTGATCAAGAATATATATACTTTATATGGACGGAAACGCTTCCTTCTGCCTGTTACATACTTTTCAACGAATCTAGTATACCCTTTTACTCTACGAGTAACGGGTATAAATATCGGTATATTCGGTGCATAGTTTTGTTAAATCGTTTTTAAATATCGATGGGAATTTAATGCTCTATATTTGCATTGTAAACATCATAATCATCTAATGATTCGCTTTTTATGTTGGCCTCAAGGTGAACCAATCTTCTTAGTCGTGGAATTCTAAAATACAATTGTATTTCTTAATGATATCCAAACCAAATTTACCATCATATGGGTAAATTGTCAGGTACTATATGGAATTCATATGGTATTGCTGCATTTGCAATACACATTTCTAAATCTATAGTACCTAGAGACTGAATTGTCCCTTGCCCTATTCTTGATATACTTGTTGTATTCAGTGAGTTTAAATCGTTTAGATTATTATTTCTGAATTTAAGCAGGGAAATTTCTGCACCTATTAAAAGAGTTACCAGTGAATTGGTACTCATATGCTTTAGTTGTATAAAAATGCTTAAATAGAGATTAATTTTATACAGTTTTACTGTTGCTCAAGGGGGCTTGTTGGTTTTCCGTTTGAATATTTCGGACATTATTACAATAATTTTGGTTGTGGTTTTGGTTACCCCTTGAGTAACCTCCTCCTCTATTATTATTTTGGTTACCGCCGCGACCTCCGTTTCCTCCACGGTAACCACCTCGGCCTCTATAATTATTATTAGAGAAATTATAATTTCCTCGACCATTACCTCTGTTTTGGTCATTTCCTCGGTTTTTATTTCCTCGATAGTGTCTTTTATTATAATATTATGGGATAGCAGAGTATATATTTTTCAATCACACTATTCATGGTGTGGAAATTTCCTGCTTCTAGTAAGGTCTTGATTTTATCATGCTCACTATTCCATGTCATTGCAGATATAGCTTCCTTAGTAGCAAACTAGAATTAGAATCTAGACCATCGCCTTTGTAGGCTGCTTCAAGCGTCCTATGTAGGTTTTCAATTTCAGTTGTATATTGCGCTGCAGTTTTCCCACGCTGTTGTGTATTAAGCAGTTTAGCTTTAATTACATCAGGCAATTCGCCTTTAACTGATGCCTTCAATACACTTATTATACCGATAATGGTGCTTTTATTTTGAACTTTGTATAAAAATGGACCAATTATCTTCGTCTTGATTACCTCTACCGCTAGCATCTCCTGATCTCCTTTTGTCAGATCTGTTAAACGGAGAGCCCTGAGATATCGATTTAAATTTACCTTTTTGCCGTCAAACTCAGGTATTGTGGACGAAATTTGTCGCACATATTCCCTTAACGTTGCGGCAGAGTCTGTCATTTTGTGTGTTCTTTCTGGTACACTTGAATTATTTGAATCTGAGTCGTTTAGCAATTTGGGTAATGTTACCGCTGGAATTGAAAGATCGTGAAGATCCTCTTCATTGATTTTTAGTTCAGATTCTCCTAAGCTTTCAATATCCTCGCCGATTTCAGCGACTATAGGTGTGCCTATTATCGTAGGGATAGTTAAATTCAAGTTGTGTCTGTATTTGTCAATTAACAAGTTCTCACGGAACCATTTTAGAAATTTTTCTGAATGTGTTAAATGACTTTTTGTAAGTCTTTCTCTGTGTATCAATTGGCGGGCTTCATTAAAACATCTTACCAATATCTGTGCAAGTTTGTTGAGAGTGTCTTGTTTCACTTCTCTATTTTGTGTCATGCACTTGTACGACTTTTCGAAAGTCGATTTAATTTCTTTAAGTTTATTTCTTAAGTTTTTGCCAGTCCATTTATATATTAATATAAATTTTTCTGTGCAAGAGAACTTTATAAATTGTTGTCTCTCCTGAATAGATATTATCTTCTTTTACTTGTGTTGTCTTCACATAAGGTAAAATTGATAAAACCTTTGCCTTCTCTATTTTTGAGCAATGAAATAGTGTACTTGCGTATGTAAGTCAAATGTGTCTCTGTATTCATCCTCGAATTCATATAGTTTTATAAACTCATTAAATTTACTTAAGATCTGTATAGATCTTAAAATGAACGAGGTTTCCTTTCTTAGAGTTTCTTCAATAACTTTTACCATTTTCTTTTGATTTTTTGTAATGATTTTAATTCTAAATATATTTGGTTTGTATTGTCTCATCTTTTTTTCTTCTCCTTTTTTTTGTGTAAAAATATACATATATATATTTTTTTTTGTATCTTTACTTACCGCCCAAAACTGACTATTGTAAATTTCTATCGATCAGCAGAAAAACTTTTTGAAACCAAACGCCCACAAACCGACCAAAACTGCCACGCCCACGCTTTGAAAAATGTTTCTATATTTTGTCACATTTTTGTTAGTCTTGTAAATTTTCTCTTGATTTGCCGAAAATCTTTTTGCCGCGCCTACTCTATTGACCAAAAACCGCCACTTCCAATAGCGGAATAACGGGTATCAGATAGTCGGTCAACTCGACTATAGCGTTCTCTCTTGTTATACCCGTTACTCGTAAAGTAAAAGGGTATACTAGATTCGTTAAAAAATATGTATCAGGCAGAAGGAAGCGTTTCCGACCATATAAAGTATATATATTCTTGATCAGGATCAATAGCCGAGTCGATCTGGTCATGTCCGTCTGTCCGTCCGTCTGTCTGTCCGTCCGTATGAACGTCGAGATCTCAGGAACTATAGAAGCTAGAAAGTTGAGAGTAAGCATACAGTCTCCAGAGACATAGACGCAGCGCAAGTTTGTCGATTCATGTTGCCACGCCCACTCTAACGCCCACAAACCGCCCAAAACTGCCACGCCTACACTTTTGAAAAATGTTTTGATATTTTTTAATTTTCTTATTAGTATTGTAAATTTCTATCGATCTGCAGAATAACTTGTTGCCACGCCTACCCTAACGCCCACAAACCGGCCAAAACTGCCACGCCCACACTTTTGAAAAATGTTTTAATATTTTTTCATTTCTTTATTAGTCTTGTAAATTTTTATCGATTTGCAATAAAACTTTTTGCCACGCCCACTCTAGCGCCCAAAAACCGTCAAAAACTGTCAGTGATGAAGAGTCTCCTTCGCACTTCCACTAGCTGAGTAACGGGTATCAGATAGTCGGGGAACTCGACTATAGCGTTCTCTCTTGTTTTAGTATTCAATACATGCATTTTTTCTCTTTTAATGTTCCATCAATTTGGGCGGTATATTGGAGGCCCGCAAAGTTAACAGAATGCGAGATCGTTGTGTTTTTAGGGGACTACTGTCCCCGTAGATATCTTTATTTTGAATAATCTTTTGCTTAATTCTCTAAGGGCTTAGAAGCTACGCGGAATAGCCGCCATACAGCTCTCCAGAGTACATATCGCTCTCCTTATGTATTACTTGTATATATCTAAAGAGAAGACAAGTGTCGTATACACACATAAGCGAGCACTTGGTCGCGCATGCCCAAAAGCGGACACTGCACTAGTTGCGGTGCCGGCCTGCTCATATTTTGGTTCTCAAAAATATTGCAACAAAGTGTTGTAATGTGCATGAACTGTAGGCATGTTATAAATGTATATTAAATCTGTTTATATGTGCATACTACTTTACTGGCTGACTGGTTGACTGTCCCGAGTTGCGTTTGTGCCGTCCCTTTTAGGCCGCGGGGATCCCGAAATTTCCCCTCTCGATTCGGTTTCTTGTTTTTTACGGTTTGAATACCTTTATCTCCCCTCCGCGTCGCACCTTGAGGCGGTACCGCTGGCCGTCCAGTACGAATAGCTTGGCCCAGCGCTTCTTGAGCCGTCTCCTCGCCTGCTTCTCGGCCTCCACGACCACTCGGGGTGGCCACTCCTCCTACGGCAGCTCCCTCTACTGGTGCTCATTAAGCGACTTCATCCTAAGCGGGCAAGGTCGCAGCGGTGGTTGCCGTGCCTCGGAGCACGAGTGCTGCCACGGCAACTTCGGTGGTGGCGTGGCCTCCCTTGGTGCAGGCCACACCCACGGACCCTCCAGATTATCCGCCGGGCTCTCCTCCTCCGTTCGGGCGCGTACACGCGGATCGCGCGCATCCCGGTGGACTTGCCTCCGGCCGCGCCCACCTCCTCCCACACGCGAGCCTCCGACGTGTCCTCCGCCTCCGCTGGTGCGGGCCACGTCCACGTGACCGTTTGCTGGTGCCACCGGCGGCCGCCCATCCCGGATCTTCTTTATCCACCGGGGATGCGGATCGCGACACCAGAAGCTGCAGATATGAATCGGGATCCCTACTCCATGTCGCTCCGGGCTGTTCCCCGGTGCCGCACCTCCCTGTTCTTGCTCTCCGTGCGTGTTGCCATCATGAGATCTCGAATTTTCAATACGGTTTCAAGCCGTCCTTTCCGCGACGAAACCTCGATTTTCCTATTTCTCCTTGTGCCGTTATTCCGCGGGTCCTGTACCGGTAATGGGATTGTCCTCCGTATACCTGCCTCGCGCCTTAACGGGCCTGTGTGTGTGTTTGAGTGACTTTGTGCTTTCGATACCCCGTATCGTCTTCCCCCCTTCTTCACCAAAGGGTTTCTGTTATTGTTTTTAGAACTCGGTGTCCTCTGGCCCGCTGGCGCCCGCGCCTCCCGTCTTCAAGTTGCTAATATGAACCGTTTTCGTCTTTTTGGTTGCCGCGTGCGTCAAGATGCAAGTAACTGGTGGTTCACGTCACTTTATTCTGAACTGCCCGTCGAATCTTGGTGCCAATTACGCCACGAAGGCTTTGGTTGCCTTCGAAAGATGGTGCTCCTTGGCCCATATTGTGTTCCCCATCTTGGTTTTCCAAGGCCTTCTTCGGAGATTATAGTGCCGCGCCTGGTCCTGCGCTGCCTTCTCCATATTCCTCCGCACCAGTTCGAAGATCTCCTTTAGCTTTTCCGCGTTCTCTGCCGGCGTCTGTGTACACCTGCCAGTCCGGCCGTCTGTTAGTCAAACAACGCGTTCAGCAGCCTTGGTTCCCTTCCTGCGTGATAAATGCCGACGAGTATCCAGTGGTCTCCGCCACACTCGTGTTCACTGCCAGCTGCAGCTCCGGCCTGTTCTCATCCCATTTCCTGTGATCGGTCTCTGTGAACTGCGCGATCTTTTTTTCACGGTCGTGTTGGATCTTTCGCTCGGATTTTCTTGCGGAGTATATGGAGTCGTGAGCTGGTGTCGCACCCCCAGCTCCTCCAGAAACTTTTTGAACGCCCTGCTTGTGAATTGCACTCCGTTGTCCGTGATCATGACCTTTGGCACCCCGTATCTGGCTACTATTCGCTCTCGCACAGCCTTTCGTAGTGTCTCGGGGGTTGTCCTCCGCATCGGGACGATCTCGGTCCATTTTGAGAATCTGTCCACCAGGACCAGCAGCATTGAAATCCGCACACACGGTGGCCCATGGTTCCTCTGGCACCTGGGTTAGAAATATTCCCGGCTGCCTGAAGCTGGTTAGGCTTGTACTTCATACAGCTTTCGCAGGTCTGCACGTACTTCCTTATGTCCCGATGCATTCCTGGCCAGTGGTACCTGGCTGCCTCCCTTGCGATCGTCTTCTGACTTTTCAGGTGTCATGCCGTCGGCATGTCGTGGTTCTCGGCCATGATGCGTTGCCTCTCCCTATTCAGTACTCACAGCTTCCCTGACACCACATTCTCATTCCCTGCCCGGTGCGGAATGTGCCTGTATAACTGGCCGGCACTGGGAAGATTTGGGGATCCTGCTTCATTTTTCTCCGCATCTCTTCTGTCCACCTGCATCCCTGCTGCTCGTCCGGGTGCCCTTCTTCCTTCGCTGTTATCCTGCGGCTCGGTTCCTGCAGCGGACAGGGCGTCCGCGACGACGTTTAGCTGGCCCTTCCTATACGAGATTTCGAAATCGTACTATTGGAGTTCCCGCGCCCACCTTGCAATTCTTTAGGATGGGCTCTTGATGATATTCAGCCATTTCAGAGCCATTCAACGTCGCAAAATCGGGTACAAAACGACTGTACCACGACGCCACTCACAGGTACTGTCCTTCAAGTTTCCCGGGGGCTTCTGCTGTGCTATTGCCGCTACCGTCTCTGGATCCGTTCCAATGCCTTGATCTGTCACGCTCCTTCCTAAAGAACTTGCACTTATCCGCATTTACTTTCATGTTTGCCGCCCTTAGCCTCCGGAAAACCTCTTTCAAGTTGCGCATGTTCTCTTGCAGTGTCCGTCCGATAACTATGATATCATCATATCGGGTCCTATAACTTGGTCCAACGCTTGCTGAAACGTTGCCGACGCGGAGTGCAGTCTGAATGGCATAACTTTCCATTGAAACAGGACTTTTCCCGGCACCGTAAATGCCTTATATTGGCGAATATGCGGAATCTACTGGTATCCGTCCTTCAGGTCCATGCTGCTTATGTACTTCGCCTCCCTTAATTGAAAGTAATTGATCATTGGCATTGGGTACGCGTCCTTCACGGACCTTGCGTTAATCTGGCGGAAATCCACACACAACCTCCATTGACCCGTCTACTTTTTCACCATCACTATTGGTGAGCTGTACGGGCTCCTACACAATATTCCCACACAAAGATGTCCAAAAATACTCCTGGACATCTCCAAGTGGTATTACGCGCAACCAGATCGACCACATATGCATTAGCAGGAAATGGAGACACTCGCTACTGGACGTACGGAACAAAAGGGGAGCAGTCATAGACAGTGATCATGAGTTGGTCATTGGAGAACTTTCAATAAAGCTCAACCGCAACCACTCAATGAACACTGACAACAGCCAACACCGGCGAGCGCCCCCCTGAACCTGCACCTCCTTAGCGACTCTACTCTAAAGACGAGAATGACGTCCACACTGCGAGAACAGCTGATCCCCCTAGAAGACCACCCATGGGAGCACACCTGCAGGCAACTAAGGAGCAATTGCAAGAAAAGGAGTACCTGCAAATCTCATCGCTATCATCAAATCTATGTATGACGATGCCAACCTGGCGGTACTGCACAATGGGAAAACTAGTGCACCTTTCCAGACGAACATCGGAATTCGGCAAGGATGCCCGCTGTCACCACTCCTCTTCAACATCGTAGTCGACGAGTTAATGAGCGAAGTATGCTCTTCCAAGCGCGGAATTACATGGAACCTCACCAGACACCTTGAGGACTTGGACTACGCAGACGACATCTGTCTCATATCGCACAGACTCGGCGACATACAGAGGAAAAGTGACGTCAGGATAGCCAGCAGCGTGGGGTCGAGATAAACGTAGCGAAAACAAAAGCTATGCGTTTCAACCACTCCAGCCAAGGAAACATCAACATAAATGGGAGCCCAATCGAGTTCGTTACCAGTTTCCCATACCTTGGCACCATCATATCCAACAGTGGTGGAGTGGATGATGATGTCTCCAGTCGTCTTGGCAAAGCCCGCTCAGCATTTGGGAGACTATTCCGCATATGGAGAGACCGAAAAATCAACCGACGAACAAAGCTCAGGATCTACAATGCGTGTGTGAAATCCATACTGCTATACGGAAGTGAGACATGGCTCGCCACGAAGAAAATAACGCAGAAGCTACAGGCTTTCAGCAACAAATGCCTGAGAGTCATATGTGGGGTATTCTGGCCAAACAGAATAGCCAACACAGAACTGTGGCGCGTTACAGACGAGTCCCCGATTTACATCCAAATAAGGAAGAAAAAATGGATGTGGATTGGGCACGCTCTCAGAAGAAACCCGAGTAGCATAGTGAGGATGGCACTAGACTGGAACCCCTAAGGAAGCAGGAGAGTAGGAAGGCCAAGAGCAACCTGGAGAAGAACCGCTCACCAAGAACTAGCCCAAATAAACACCACATGGGAAAGTGCAAAACAGACAGCTCAAAATAGAGTTAGATGGAAAGCTCTCGTAGAAGCCCTAAGTTCCCGAGAGGAATAGAAGGAATTAAAAAAAAAAAAGGGCTCCTAGACGGCTCGATACATCCTTTCTGTAACAACTCGTCGACCTTGGCGTTGATCTCTACCTGCATTTTTCGGTTCTTCGGGTACCGCTGTTTGACCGGTTGATCGTCTTCAGGGAGCCGTCAGTATCCTCCTCCACGAAGTCTGTCGCCCTATCCACGATTGCCACTGACAGCTTCTCGCGTGGACAGCTTCGAACCGCCTGTCCCACTGGTATCGTTACGCTCAGTCCCGCGCACTCCATCCTGGCTCCAACTTTCGTTAGGAAATCCCAACCCAGCACTAGAGCGTCGATAATGTTATGAAGGATTAGCAGTTGCATTCTTACGGTCCTCTCTCCAAGTCCTATGTCCACTTCTAGCAGCGATGTGACCTCCTCATACCGTCCATCAACCATCCCATCACCTTTCCCGCCGCCCGCAACCTGTCCGCCAACTCTTCCCTAATAAAACTAGCTGTGGCTCCGATGTCCATCGTGGCCACTATTTCCACTCCGTCTATGAGCACTGTGGCGGACAGTTGCCTTTCATCCGCCTCCAGCTTGCCCATTAGTTTTGAGGGGCAGCACCTTGCGAACCCTAGTTGCCCCTCTGAGGCTGGGGTCGCGTGGCGTTTTCCGTTCTCGGACAGCACTCTGCGGTCCTGGGGCCGATTCTCCCGCACGTCCAGCAAATGCTGATCGGTCGGTTCCGGCACTCCCGCATCCAGTGATCATGGCTTCCGCATCTATGGCAGGTTTGTGCTGGGTTTAACACGAACCCCCGCCGCAACGGGTCCGGCCATCGCCCGTTTGTTTCGTGCCTCAACGGTCCCGTGGTGTCCTCTTGCCAGCTTCTGCACACCACGTTTGGTTCCCCTCTTGGGAAATCCCGCTGGTGGCGGGCTATGAGTCCTCTCCAATTTCGGCCAGGGGCATCCAGGTGCCGGCACTCGTACGGGCGGACAAACATGCGCAGGGCTGGAGTGCTGTTCTCCCTCCCAAGGGTCCAAGGGTCGCATTGGGGCCTGCATGTCCACCATGTAGTCTTTGAAACACTCATGGCGGTGCTTGCTCTGCCTGACCTGGTCTGCCAGTTTTGTCATGAAGCCTCTGAATGCCTGGAAGCTCTGAATGAATTCTGCCCATGTCTCCCAGAACCTATTGTTGCGATAAACCACTTTAAGGCCCTGCCCTTCAGCAGTATTGCCATTGCTCGTAGGATCTGGTTGATGTCCAATTCGTATGTCATTGCTGACCACTCCTCCTGTTCTAGGAATTCCAACGGCTTTTCGTGCCCGTGGTACCGGAAGATCCACTCTCGCACCTGTTTCGCCACCTTTGCGTAATCTTGCGGGGCTGCACTCGCGGGATCGCCTCTCGCGGCTGCCTTCCCGCCGTTTACTCCCGAACTTCTTCCTTTCGGGTCTGCTTCCGCCGGCCTCCATCATGCTGGTGAATCGAGGCTCCTCATCCGGCCTTCAACGCCGGTGACTTTAACTTCCATGGCCGGTCTCCTTCTGTACTCTTTTTCTAACGCTGTCATTATTTAAATGTAACAAACTATTTTCTTAGTTTCTGCTCGCTACGAATTGCAACGGCTAGATCAGAGAGTTTGTTTGTTCGTCCCACCAAATTTATGATTTGTGTGATTGCCCGATCAAAGAGAAGGCAGAGTTTCCGATTAGAATAGCTTTTTATCAGTAACGCTTTGACAAAGGACTCCTACGGTCCTCGCCGTAGGATGCGCGGCGTCGCCAATTCGTCGTTCATCTCGTCCTTCTTTCGCTGGTCCCGCGTCGCTCTCGACAGCGTGGGGATTAGGATGTTATGGTGGCAGGGTGTATCGTCCGCGAGTCAAGCCAACTGTCTTCCCCGTGTGCTGTCCAATGACTCCACCGTCCCTTCTGTGTATGCCAGGCACTCGTAGCCTTTGCCAACGAACCACCTGGTCCTTGTGATCGCTTGTCCTTCACTTATGGTGATTCTCCTTGGGTGTCAGCCTTGACACTCACTTGTCGTTCACTTATCCCGGGTATAGCTTTCCGTGTATTCCCACTCTGCCGGGTATAGCTCTCCGCGTACTCTCACTGACTGATTGGATAGATCTCCGTTATTTACTGTTTGACCTGGCCGCACTTGACTCATCTTGCATGCCAGCCGTCTTTGCTGTTGCTAGGCCGCTCCCTTGCACCCGGATTTGTGGGTAGTTTTAAGACTCCTCACAACAGCTTAGAAAAAGCTTCAGGTGTGAAGATCCGTCTCATATGAAGAGACGCAGAATAAATGTTTTAAGTGTGATCGGCCAGGACACCGAGCAGGACAGTGTAGAGCGGAGGCTTAAGTCAAAGAAGAGGAAAGAAGAAAAGTGATTTAAACAGGAAAGGTAATTCCACAGCAAGTTCGTTAACAAGTTGATTGTAGTTTGGAGGTAAAATCGGTATTTTTCTTAAATGTTGAATTTAAATGTTGTATTTAAATGTTGTAGATACAGGGTCAGAGCTGTGTTTGTTACGTAGGCGTGTATTTTTTAATCTGGACGTAGGCGTCCGCAGTTATTAATTTGATTATCCGGACGTCTCCGCTCTTCCGTCGTAGAACTGGACCTTCGCCTGGTACTGCGGCAGACACCACACGTGGTTGGTGGCGAGAAGAAAGGCTGTGGGCTTAGGGAAGCGTCACCATTCTCAGACTAGGGTGAACAAGTGCTGGGCTCTCAAGGCGTACACCTCGCTAGGCGCAACCTCCTGTCCCTTGCTATGTTAGCATGTTTCGTTCCTACCGAAGCTCAGCGCAATCGCCCGGTTTACGCCGCAGTCCCTGTAGCAAGACGCCCAGTGAAAGACGAACGTTCCACCCTACCTTTTCTCTCTAGCTGGTGCGGACGGACCTGGGTGGACTGCTCAGCGGCTTCGTTCTACTGCTGGGTGCCCTTGGCACTTGGGCTGAGGATTGTCGACGTTTGCGGACTCACGGCAGCTAACGGCTACGATCCCCAAGGCAAACGCCTGGTGGAACAGCAACTTGCCAACCCCACGTCTGGCGACTGTTGGCGCCGGTACCACGCCTGCTCGGATCGCACGGACACACAGGGCAATCGCCAGGTTTCGACACAGTCGACCGGGTCTTCACCACAATTCCTGCCGCCTCTTCGGTCGTGCTTCGTCGTATTGGATCTCAGCTACCTGTGTCTCAATTTGGAGACCTTGTCCCGAACGTCTCGACGTAGCAATCTTGTTCCTTGCTGACTATCACGGCTGTAGCTCCCTTGCAGACTTTGTTTCTTCACTCCTATACTCTTTCTTCTGCACTGTCCAGCTTCCAGCGTTCGGCCTGCTTATATATGCCTCCTTTAACGGTCTCCGGTC
Organism: Drosophila teissieri; assembly: GCF_016746235.2. Classification (NCBI taxonomy): domain Eukaryota; kingdom Metazoa; phylum Arthropoda; class Insecta; order Diptera; family Drosophilidae; genus Drosophila; species Drosophila teissieri. Next base: position 67,635 of record NW_025224988.1, read on the forward strand.
TCCGGATCCAAAGTCCATCTTGTTCAGTTTCCCCAAACTCTCTTTCTACCGGTTCAGTTTCTTCAAACTCTCTTTCTACCGGTTTAGTTTCTCCAAACTCTCTTTTTGCACTGCCGTTACTACACGTTGACTTGTTGCGTAACTGACAACGGCAGGCCCTCCTCATGCATTCTTCATTTGTGCGCAGTTTTAGCTCCTAACATCTCCACCTTTCTTCGGGGAAAGTTAAATTCGGCCTTGCAGTCCCTGCGGAACATTCCTGAGATCCCGTCGACGCTCACAGCTCTGTCTTGAGTCCCACAGCGCCGATCTCCTTTCCGTGTACTCCCCGTTCCTCGTTTTCATATTTTGCCGCCGATTCTTATTCTCTTTCTTTCTTCACTCTTCTTTCCGCATTCCGTATTCTTGTCCTTTCGTGAACTGGTTACACTACTTCCTGTCGATCGATTGTTGCCGATCGATCCCGATAACACCCGTGGGTGCGGCGTTGCCACTTGATGACCATAGTATCCGTAGTGCGACCCGTCATGTGCTGCTAGTTCCGATACTTTTGCCCATCGATTGACACTACCGAGTGCCGATCGACTGCTTTGTGATCGACGCGCCCCCTTCCCTAAGCTTTGATCACTATAAACAAAATTTTGCCGGTAAGCCTCATTTGGCGTGCCTTCGGTACTGCTGTACCGCCCCTCCCCTTTCCACGGGAGTATGTGGGTTTTTTTTGGTCTGGTGAGTGCATTACTCCTCCGTACCCCGTTTGCTTGTGGCATGCCCCCGTTGACTCCGGCTTCGGCCTGACCCTGAAACAGTCGCCTTTGCTGCTTGTAGTTGGGATACGTTGAGTGTGCCTGTGCCTGACATTAGTTGGGGAATCCTAATGTCCGCGTGGAAGAAACTGTATTCCGGCTTGCTCGCTGCGTGTCCCCGTTGACTCTCACCTTGGCCTGACGCTGAAACGGGTGTCGTGTTGCGTCCGTTCCCGGGTCCTGCCATTTCTCCATACCGACAGTGGTGATCTCACTTACCCAGGTGGTGGGGCTGTTGACTCTGGTGGTGGCCAGACAATATACAGTCGTCTTCAGGCACGTTCCGGTTTGCTCGCGGCATGGCTCCGTTGACTCCGGCTTTGGCCTGACGCTGAAACGGATGACTTTCCCTGTTTTCTCCCGACGGATCGGCATCCTCGTACTCGACATCATCCTCCACCAGATCCCGTTGCTTAAGGTCGCTGATGTGTACTGTAACGAACTGATTTTCTTATTTCTGCTCGCTACGAAATGCAACGGCTAGCTCAGAGAGTTTGTTTGTTCGTCCCACCAAATTTATGATTTGTGTGATTGCCCGACCAAGAAGAAGACAGATTCTCAGATTTAAACCACTTTTATTTAGCGACACTTGCTGAACAGGATTCGGTGATTCTCGCCGTCGGATGCACGTCGTTGCTCCTTCGTCGTCCTTCCGTCGTACGCCTGCGTCGCTTCCGACGGGGATCCGTACCGGCTCGCCTGGGGCTTAGGATGTTATGGGGCAAGGTGTATCGTCCGTGAGATAAGCTAGCGCTCCTCTCCGAACCACCGTGCGACCACTGACTCCACCGTCCCTTCCTGCGTATGCCAGGCACTTGTTGCCCTCGCCGAAGGATAACCTGCGGGCTCGACCGGGGCTTAGGATGTTATGGGGCAGGGTGTATCGTCCGCGAGTTAAGCTAGCGCTCCTCTCCGAACCACCGTTGCGACCACTGACTCCATCGTCCCTTTCTGACCACGCTAGGTCCTGGTGTTTGCTCGTCCTTCGCTGATCTTCACGTGCGGCGCTCCACTCTGGATGCCCGCTTGACGCACTTGTGTTCCCGTTGTTTCACTGTCACTCGGTATGACTCTTCGCGTACTTCTTAACTGTCCGTATGGCTGTATGGCCCTTCGCGTATTTCTTCTTGACTGTCCCTGTGTGGCACTCCCTGAACCTGCTCCGACCGTCTGGTCGCACGCCCGTGTCCGGACAGAGCGCCTCGCACCCGTAGTCAGCGCTCGCACGTATGACCCACGCGTGTTTAACTGACTGACTGTCCCGAGCTGCGCCGGCGCCGTCCCTTATATTGGCTGCGGGAATCCCGTTATTTCCCCTATTGCACACAGCTCGCTCGGGTACAAGGTCCAACCATGTCCCGTTAGTTCACGGTGCGTCCTCTTTGTGCCTGTCCAAAGTCCGCACCGTTACCGTATGACCTCTACGCCCTTGGCAGGTTTGAGTCCAAGGTCCAGTGCGGTACCGTTATTTCACGACCTCTCCGCTTTGCCGGGGTCCAAGGTCCATTATTTACCGTTTGACCTGACCGCCATTGACTCCTCTCGCATTCCAGCCGTCTTCGCTGTTGCTACGCCGATCTCCTGCACCCGGATTTATGGGGAGATTTAAGACTCCTCACAGTACCGTGCGCTCCTTTCCGTTGTAGTATGCACATATAGCGAAGTACCACTGTAATCATAACATACAAACACATTGTAGCACTCTGTTGCACAGTGTACATAAACCGTCCAGCCCAAGTGCACGCGTAATACGAGCGTCCACTTGAAGGCCAACATGCTTAATTGCATAGTCGTCATTCTCACGCTGGCCAAACGCTGATCGCCTACTATGTGTGCCTACAGCACTCCCCCTCCTCCAGCGACGTCGCTCGGCGACAATTCATATATATATATAAGAGATGCATATAAGCGCCGCGGCACTGCAGGGCTACGCCGGCAGCGCTGCTCCTCGAATTAGGCTAAGAAACCTTTGTATGAAAAATACAAGGAAATTGACAAATATACTTTGAACGGAGCGGGACTTTCCCTGCTCCGTAAATAAAATAATCAAATCGAATGAGAAATCAAAAGAGACCTTTTTACTTAATGCATGGCAACCGTGACTCCTGATCCTGCAAGGAAATAAAAAGATCGAAACTGGAAAACTGATGCGGAAAATAACAATCATGAATACGAAAGTTCGCTGCGTTTCGACCGTCAACCCGGCTGTTGTCCCCCACCTGTGTGGACTAAATCAATAAAAAAAACATCGAGAATCTATGGTATGGCTTATTACTAAAGATCTGAGTGAATAGAGTGTGTGTGATGGAAAAAAACCACGGCGGAGTACGAAACAAAGTGAAAAAAAGAATAGCGCACTTAAAGTGGCTATTATTCACTAAAACTCCCCCGCCCTCGTGGTGGACAGCTCAAAAGTTAGAATCTGTGCTAGACCACTTAACAAATTTTTTTTCTACAAAAAATCCCGAAAACACCACTCACTCAGCGAGCATTAAAGTAATCAAAGCTAATAAAGTTCTACCACCGCAGAAGGCAAGCCTGTCAAAACAACAAAAAACCTGCCAAAAAAATGGCGAGGGACCACTGGGCAGTGTACTTTGCAACTATACGTGCAAACACTTTCCCAGCAACAATAGTCATCAGCCTGGACAGCAGCAGCAGAAAGCCTGTGCGAAGACCAGCACCGGCACCGCCTGAGCCCTTAGGCCCAGGACAGCAGCAGCCGAAAACATGTGCGGGAGGCACCCCGTCACCTGAACCTTCGAGGGAGCGTCAGCGTGCCAGGCCGGCGACGTCCAGCTGATGCAAGGAGGAGCTGCAGCCTGATTTATTTATTTTTTTGCCCTGCGTGGCACACCACCCTCGATGCACTGCTTTTCATATTAGTTTTACACGAAATATTGTAACATTGAGCGGGACTTTTTCTGCCCAATGAGAAGAATGGCCCGTAAAGTCAAACAACAATTAGGCAGGTAAATGTAACTATGTATAAACAAAAAAAAATACGAGAATGAAAAAACAGTAAAACTATTATTATATATTATGTAAATTTAAAACAAAATTAATAAAGAAAGAGAGATCATAAATGATAGTAAAAGCATGTATGAATCTTCATATAAATATTAGCAACGCGATCTCAAAATCAGATCCACCAATTTTCGAAAATTCAGATATTCCCATAATGTTTGATCATACATAATTCCAAAATTGCGGACTCCACCGCCAATGTAAGAAATACAGTCGAGGTATCACAGCCCGAACTGAAAACTATTACAATTGTCCTCATAATAATAGTAGTATTATTATGTGCAGGTCTTTTGACAAAACTATGTAAGTTGCACAATAGGTGCCTAAAGAAAAAATACTTGAGCAGGCCAAATGACTTAGAGAAGATCTAAATCTATTAATTTAAAGCTAAGCAAATAAAATAAGAATAAGATCAATAAAGGCACATTAAACTATGGTAACAAAAAAATTAAAAGCATAAAATATAATATTAAAAAAAAAAAATAATACCATGTCCGCTATAATCGGTACCATCTTTTTAGATATTAAGAAGAGAGAACGCTATAGTCGAGTTCCCCGACTATCTGATACCCGTTATTCAGCTAGTGGAAGTGCGAAGGCGAATCTTCAACACTGACAGTTTTTGGCGGTTTGTGGGCGTTAAAGTAGGCGTGGCAAAACGTTTTTTGCCAAATCGATAGAAATTTACAAGACAAATACAAAAATGAAAAAATATCAAAACATTTTTCAAAAGTGTGGGCGTGGCAGTTTAGGGCGGTTTGTGGGCGTTAAAGTGGGCGTGGCAACATGAATCTGTATGCTTTCTAGCTTTTGTAGTTCCTGAGATCTCGACGTTCATACGGACGGACGGACAGACAGACGGACATGGCCAGATCGACTCGGCTATTGATCCTGATCAAGAATATATATACTTTATATGGTCGGAAACGCTTCCTTCTGCCTGTTGCATACTTTTCAACGAATCTAGTATACCCTTTTACTCTACGAGTAACGGGTATAAAAATAGGTTCGATAAATCTTATAAGTCATTAGTCAGACCAATTCAAGAAACGAATGTTAACAAACACGTTAGAGCTTTAGTAGAATACGTACATAATACATGACAATAAGAGAAACCTAAAAACTAAGAACTGGTCAGAGGTATCAAAAGTATTAATCAGATTTAAATTTCAATAAAGGAAAAATACAATTTGAAAATTTATATCCCAACAATATTAAACAGCTCTTTAAAAATCGAAACAGTTTAAAAACCTTAATCGATAGACCAGCAAGAGATCGACTCGAAAAACAAATCAGATACCGAAATCGAAGAAAAGGATCTGAACACGAACCATTACCTATTTCAATAATAAAAACAAAGCTAAAGGGTGTAACCAGAAATTTGAAGTATTGTGACAAGAAATGCAACAACTCCTTTAACAATAAAAGAAACCCCAATTAAAGCTTCGGTTTTAGTTGGAACAGTCGAAAGAAGTCCCCGAACTTTCAATGAGTATATACGTTCATACATATCGGTTGATAAAACTGATTGGGACGTATGGCTTCAATTTTTCGTATACTGTTTCAACACAACCCCATCAATGGCACATAACTATTGTCCATATGAACAAATAATTTACCAAAACACTTTAATAGCATAAATAATATAAAACCCATATATAATATAGATGATTATGCTAAGGAAAGTAAATATAGATTAGAAGTAGCCTATAACAGATCTAGAGTTAGGATAAATGAACATAAAGAAGAAAATAAGAAACTTTATGATCAGAAAGCAAGAAACTTAGGTATATCAATAGGAGATAAAGTTCTATTACGGAAATGGAAATACGAAAAAATAATAACATTAACAATATCTAATAACAAAAATATTAAGCAAACTGTTCATAAAGACATATTACAAATTTTCATTTCAGAAATATTTATAGTATGATCATACATAGGCATAAAAATATTACACAAAAAAATTTTTTTTTGTATTTTTAAAAATATACACATTCGTATCATTTATGAGCTCTTACTTAAAATTTTTTTTTTTTATAATTGTAATTAGTAAGGCCATGCTCAGACCAAAATACTTCATTAGATTTGAACATTATTTGTAATTTAATAAAAAAAAAATAATAATCTTTTAAAAATAATAAGAAAATCTTTCTTTGTTGATAAAATTAATCTTTTAAGTAAAGCCTATAAAATAACTTCATAAAATTACGTTATTTTTCAAAAGGAGGGAGATGTAGTATGCACATATAGCGATACCACTGTAATCATAACATACAAACACATTGTAGCACTCCGTTGCAAAGTGTACATAAACAGTACAGCCCAAGTGCACGCGTAGACAATTCATATATCTATATATAAGATATGCATATAAGCTGCTCCTCGAATTAGGCTAAGAAACCATTGTATGAAGAATACAAGAATATTGACAAATTTACTTTGAAAGGAACGGGACCTTCCCTGCTCCATAGGCCTTTTCACTTAATACGTTCTTTCGGTGGCGAATCTTACAGATCAGTGACGATATGAAATCTACAATCTGGTACGGTCCATCGAATCTCGAAGCCAGATTAGCCGCAAATCCCTCGACCTCTTTCGACAAATGGTGCTCTTTAGCCCACACCACTTTGCCAACCCTTGGCTTCCATTGCCTCCCTCGCAGGTTGTAATGCCTTGCCTGGTCTTGGGACACTCTCTCCATCGTTTTTCTGTCATATAGCGCGTTCGGTAACCTTGGCTCGCTGCTTTGTGTCAAAACCGCCGGTAAGTAGCCCGTAGATTCCGATATACTGGAATTCACAGCCAGCATGATTTCAGGCCATCTTTCAACCCAATTCCTCTGGTTCTGATGGCAAACTGTGCTATCATTGTCTTTACAGAGCGATTCGCTCTCTCTCTAGAAAACCTGTCGATGAGCACCAGCAACATATTGTTTCCATGCTTCGACCTTGGCAATGGTCCGACGAAATCGGCACACATTGTCGTCCAGGGCTCTGTGTCGGCTCCGTTCAGGTGTCCTAGGTACAGTAGGTCTTGCTTGAAGAATTTACATTTCTCTGGGATTATTTTTAGGTTCTTCAAGCGGCGGAAACCTTCCCTGAGGTTTCTTTTGTGTTCCTCAAGGGTGCGGGCAATCATGATGATGTCATCGTGATACAAAAAGGCATGTGGTGACATTTCTGGTCCAATCACCTGATCCAGTGCCCGTTGAAATGTGGCCGACGCGGAGTGTAATCCGAACGGCATCTCTCTCCATTGGAACAGCCCTTTCCCTGGGACCGTAAAAGCCGTGGAGCCCCGGATTGACTCTTCTAAAGGTATATGCAAATACCCATCCTTGAGGTCCAGACTGCTTATGAAGCGCGTCTCCCTTAATTGGTCGAGGATGTAATTTATCCATGGCATGGGATAGGCATCCTTTATGGATTTCGCGTTTATCTGCCTGAAGTCCACGCATAGTCTCCATTTTCCCGTTTTCTTCTTTACCATGACTATGGGCGAGCTGTACGGGCTCCTTGAATGTTCTATCAGTCCCATCTCCAGAAGTTCGTCCACCTTTGCATTAATCTCCCCTTAAATCTTTGGATTCTTGGGGTAGTATTTCTGTTTAATTGGTTTATTATACTTCATGGTCATCGTGTGCTCGGCTATACTTGATGTTCCGGTCATGTAGTGAAATTCCGCGAGCTTTGTTTCCAGGAATTTATCCATGTCATCCTTTTCCCCTTTTTTTTAGAATACTGCGACCAACAACTTCTCCTCGAGCCACCCATTGTCTGCCTTTGGCCGATACCCGGATTTCATGACCGGCGCACCTGATCTCGGCCCCGACTTGCGTGAGGAACCAACGCATCCACTATTCCTGGTAGTATCAGCAGGACCATATTGAGTCGCCTGTTGCCAAACTCAACTCATATCTCGAGCATTGTGTTGATTTCGCCGCAACTTCCATCTGCCAACCTAACCTGCAGTCGTATCCTTGTAATCGTTCCACGGGCAGTCAGTTGTCCGCCAGCTCTTCGCTTATGAAGCTTGCTGTCGCCCCGGTGTCGATCGTGGCCTTGTATGTGTCCCCACCGATCGCTACCGCTGCGGACAACTGCTGCTTCTCTTCGATTAACTTGCCAGCTAGTTTGGAGAGGCTGCACCTTACGACGCCGGCTCGCCTCTGTAAGGCTGGGATCGCTGGCCATTTCCCGTTCTCTGGCAGCATTCCGTACTATGGATTCCTACTCTTCCGCAAATCCAGCAAAACAGCAGCCTCTGGTTTCGGCAGCCTCTTGCCCGATGGTCATGTCCACCTGCACCATGCTCGATTTGGAGACTTGCTAAAATCGGACGTGTTTTTGATACGCTGCGCGAAAAAATCCTTTATCACGAAGACGGCTGGGCGAGTTTGGCGGAATAACTGCCCAAAGCCAATGTGCATCATTACGGTGCGATAAACAGTGAAAAAACGCGAGCGATTGGTAAATTGCCTACTTTTTATGACTTTGCAATTCGGTGCAGCTGAGAACAACAGCTGACAGCGCTGCTCACTTACGTCGGCAAGTGATCGGAGCTTAGTGGCGTTGCCAGACCATCGGCACAGCCAGGGCTGCTCCAACAGCCGAATCGTGTACCTGTACCCAAATAAGAATATTCAAACAATAACTAATTTGAATTTATTTTTTGAATCGAATCAGTGAAGTGAACCAAACATAAAATCATAAGCGAAAAGACGTTCAGTGCAATGCCTGCACATATAGATTTTCTAACAAATCCATAAGTTATTAATCATCAATTAACTAATTACAAATATAAATAAACTAACCAAAAACAATGAGTGAAAACGAAGCTCGCGCGCAGCGTCAACGTCAGCAAGATGAGCGACGGCTCTCTTTTCAACGCACTTTTCCGTCGTCTCTACGGAATCGAACCGCGAGCGGTCAATCACCCCCAACCCGACAGCTGATCCTTCCCTCTTTTCACGCGACAGTGAACGCTCTTGCTTCATGCCGACTGCCCGCTCAACACATACAAACACAATGAAAGCGGCGCAGACAGCAAAACAAACTGCAACAAACGAAAAAGAAAACGCAAAGCCGGCCATACAGACTGGAATGGATCGCTACATCCAAATAAAACGAAAGCTAAGCCCCCAAAAAAATGTAAGCAAACCAGAAATCTCACGCGCCAACGCCAACACAACTTTAGGCGAAGTACCGAACAATGCCAACAGGTTCGACATTTTGGCAGACGCTATTGAAGACCTGCCCGTTAAAGCTGATGGAAGCGACAAAAATAAGCCAAAGCCACCACCAATATTTGTACGTGAGAAAAGCTCTAGTACATTTGTAAACAATGTAATAAAGCTCATAGGTGACGCAAATTTCCACATAATTCCCTTAGTTAGAGGCAACATTCACGAAACTAAAGTTCAGACCAAGTCTGAACAACACTTTAGAGCCTTAACAAAGTATCTGGACGACGGAGAAAAAAGCTATTACACATACCAGCTAAAAAGCTGCAAGGGTCTGCAAGTCGTACTAAAGGGCATAGAGCCTGATGTAACACCAGACGAAATAAAGCTGGCGCTACAGGATAAAGGATTTACCGCAAAATCAGTCTTCAACATCTTAAACAAAAATAGACAGCCGCAACCACTCTTCAAGGTGGAACTTGCACCAGAAGCAAAGATGCTGAAAAGAAACGATGTGCATCCAATCTACATGGAGTTTGTAGATTTTTACTACATCGTAGAATCACTGTAAAAGAACCTCACAAACGTAACAATCTGGTACAATGTTTGAACTGCCAAGAATACGGCCATACAAAGTCTTACTGTAAGCTGCGCCCAGTGTGCGTAATCTGTGGCGAGCTCCACGACAAAGCCAGCTGCAGTGCACCCAACGAAGACTCAAGCAGAAAAAAGTGTGGCAACTGTGGAGGCAATCACACAGCCAACTACAGAGGCTGCCCAGTATACAAAGATCTCAAAAGCCGCATTAACCAGCGCGCAGCCACTGTACGCTCACAAAACGCACCGATCACAAAAATACCCCCCAAAAACAACCCAGAAGTTTTCTTCTCTACCGCAGCCAGATCCTCACTTGGTACAGGATTCGTTACCAAAAACGCGTCATATGCAAGCGCTCTAAGATCAGGTCTAGAGCCCCCAGCCTCCACTGCGCCGTGTTCAAAAGCCAAATATGTGGACTTCCATTGGTTACAAGACAAAAAGCCAATGGAACAACAACAAAACAATTTCGAAGCAATGATACTTACCTTGCAGCAGGGCATGGCGGAGTTTATGGCGTTTATGCCGACAACCATGCAAGATCTAATACGCAATTAAAACATGTTGATACAATTGCTTGTATCACAACAATCAAAATAATCATCCTCATGGTCTCGCTAAGAATCTCTACGTGGAACGCCAATGGCGTTTCACAGCACAAACTTGAGCTAGCTCAATTCCTACTCGAAAAGCACATCGACGTAATGCTACTTTCGGAAACACACCTCACAAACAAATATAACTTCAACACAAGAGGATATATTTTCTACGGAACCAATCACCCTGATGGTAAGGCCCACGGCGGGACCGGGATTTTGATAAGAAGCCGTCTCAAGCACCACTGTCATATTGAGACTGCCAAAAACTATCTACAAGCAACATTCATTTGGATAATGGTAACCAGCCTACTTTAGCCGCTGTTTACTGCCCACCTCCACTTCCACTTTATCTGAAGACCAATTTATGGAATTCTTCAACTCACTTGGAGAACATTTTATAGCAGCTGGGGACTATTATGCCAAGCACACACACTGGGGGTCTCGACTCATGAATCCCAAAGGAAAACAGCTCTACAACGCCATTATAAAAGCAAACAACAAGCTCGACCACGTTTCTCCTGGCATACCTACATACTGGCCTACTGACCCCAAAAAACTACCTGATCTAATTGATTTCGCAGTCACCAAAAACATTCCCCGTAATTTGATAAGCGCCGAGTGCCTCTCAGACCTATCATCTGACCACTCGCCCCTCCTAATAATTCTGCTCCGACACCCAGAACCAGCAAACCTCTCTTATAAGTTGACTTCAGAAAAATCCAATTGGCTCAAATACAAACAAGAGAGAATGCTATAGTCGAGTTCCCCGACTATCTGATACCCGTTACTCAGCTAGTGGAAGTGCGAAGGAGAGTCTTCAGCACTGACAGTTTTTGGCGGTTTGTGGGCGCAAGAGTGGGCGTGACAAAACGTTTTTCGTTAGAAATTTACAAGACTAATACAAAAATGAAAAAATATCAAAACATTTTTTAAAAGTGTGGGCGTGGCAGTTTTGGGCGGTTTGTGGGCGTTAGAGTGGGCGTGGCAAAAAGTTGTGTGGCAAATCGATAGAAATGTACAAGACTAATACAAAAAAGAAAAAATATTAAAACCTTTTTCAAAAGTGTGGGCGTGGCAGTTTTTGGCGGTCTGTGGGCGTTAGAGTGGGCGTGGCAAAAAGTTTTTTCGCAAATCGATAGAAATTTATAAGACTAATACAAAAATGAAAAAATATCAAAACCTTTTTCAAAAGTGTGGGCGTGGCAGTTTTTGGAGGTTTGTGGGCGTTAGAGTGGGCGTGGCAACGTGAATCGACAAACTTGCGCTGCGTCTATGTCCCTGGAGTCTGTATTCTTAATCTCAACTTTCTACCTTTTGTAGTTCCTAATATCTCGACGTTCATACGGACAGACGGACAGACGGACAGACAGACGGACGGACATACGGACATGGCCAGATCGACTCGGCTACTGATCCTGATCAAGAATATATATACTTTATATGGTCGGAAACGCTTTCTTCTGTCTGTTACATACTTTTCAACGAATCTAGTATACCCTTTTACTCTACGAGTAACGGGTATAAAAATACATAAGCTAACACATTGAGCTTAACCCACCTCTTGAAGCTGAAGCTGACATTGATAGTTTTGTTAACTCTCTGGAGTCAATCATCGTTGCTGCAGCTCGCTGCTCAACGCTGCAAACAGTAAGCAAAATTACAAACCCCAAAATACCAACCTGCAAATCGAACAACTTGTTCTCGAAAAACGACGCCTACGGCGAGAATGGCAGTCCTCCAGATCACCGTCGGCAAAACAAAAGTTGAAAGACGCCACACGCAAAAGCTTTAAAGCAAGAAGAAGAGCTTGCCCAACGTACTTCTATTGAAAAATTATCAACATCCAGTACAAAAAACTCACTGTGGAAAGCTCACCCAACTCTTGGCTCACCCACAGTACCAGTGGTCCCTATTAGAAACCACACAGGTGGTTGGGCCCGTAGCGACAAAAATAGAGCCAGCACATTTGCCACTCATCTACAAAAAGTCTTCCAACCGAATTCTGCAACAAACACGTTCGAAATTCCGCCCGCAACAGACGACTCCCAGCTTCATCATGCACCAGTTGTGTTTCGCTCAAACGAAATCTCAAAAATCATCAAAGAACATCTGAACCCAAAAAAATCTGCAGGGTGCGACCTAATTGCCCCTAAGATGATTATTGAGCTGCCTTACTGTGCCGTATGCAGCATTACCCAGCTCTTCAACGCCATCAACAAACTTGGCTACTTTCCAGGAAGTGGAAAAGGCAATAATAACAATTATACCAAAGCCGGGAAAAGATCACACTGTTCCATCGTCGTACAGACCCATAAGCCTTCTATCCTGCTTATCGAAACTTTTCGAAAAATGCCTACTGTCTCTGAATATTACTCCATTCCTGAACACGCACAACACAATACCAGCACACCAATTTGGCTTCGCGAAAAACACGGAACTATTGAGCAACATCAGAAATACGAAACGCATTTGAAAAACGGGATTACTGCTCTGCGATATTTCTAGATGTTTCGCAGGCATTCGACAGACGGCTGGACGATCTGATGTACAAAATCAAAACAACGCTTCCAAACAACACTCATAAACTTCTAGAATCGTACCTCTGCAACAGAAGGTTTGCAGTGAGGTGCAACACTGCGATATCCGACGAACACAGTATGGAAGCCGGCGTCCCACAAGGCAGCGTACTAGGCCCAACACTTTACGTCCTATACACAGCAGACATCCCTACATGCAGCAACCTGACAGTTTTAACATTTGCGGATGACACAGCTATTCTCAGCCGCTCCAGATGCCCAATCAAAGCATCATCTCAGCTAGCCATCTACCTGGTCGACGTGGAAAAGTGGTTATCCGACTGGCGTATAAAGATAAAACGAACAAAAATGCAAGCAAGTAACCTTCACCCTTAACAGGCAAGATTGTCCACCGCTCACGCTGAACAACGTCGCACTTCCAACAGCAAACGAAGTGACGTATCTGGGAGTACACCTCGATAGAAGACTAACTTGGCGCCGACACATCGAAGCCAAGAGAACTCACTTAAAACTGAAGGCCAACAGCCTTCATTGGCTTATCAACTCCCGCTCACCACTCAGTTTGGACTTCAAGTTGCTGCTCTACAACTCAGTGCTAAAACCAATCTGGACTTACGGCTGCCAGCTATGGGGAAATGCCAGCAACAGCAACATCGATATCGTTCAGAGAGCCCAGACGAAGATATTGAGAACTATCACCGGGGCACCGTGGTATGTTCGAAACGCCAACATTCACAAAGATTTAAACGTGCCACCTGTAAAAGACGAAATTGCGGAAAAAAAGGAAAAGTACCTTAACAAGCTATCAACGCATCCTAACCAGCTCGCGAGGAGTCTAACAAGGCTAAGCAGCCGATTACGACTACGTCGAAACGACTTGCCAACCCAGCAGCAATGTTTTGTAGGGCCGCTTTTATAATACAGTTCTGGTAATTAGTATTTACAATTAAGATTTGTTAACTTGTTGTTAGTTTTCGGTACTGAAAAGATACAACAAATAAAAGCTCCAAACTGTAAAAAAAACACCTGCGACATGCTTCTTGCGGATTGGCAACATGGGCTGGGTTCTGACCCGAGTTGCCTCCAGGTGTCATTCCATTGTGTCTCTGGGTGGTGACTGGCGGCCTCCATAAGGTTGTGATTTGTCGCCTGGACTGGACAAGGGGAGATTGCGCCCACTGTTCCTGGGTCTGTTTACCTATTTCGCCTGCGTCCTCACACCTTCTACACGTGACGTGCGTTGCCGCCGCGGCTTCGTTACGGCTGAATTTATGCTCTTCCGCGAAGGCTTCCAGTTCTTTGTGCAGCTCCTCGTACTCGTCTGCCAGGATCATGAGTGCCTCTAGGTCGTCCACATGGTAGGATCTCAACGCTATTCGGAGGTCTGCCGTGCAGTTCTCGTTGATGATCTCTAGCGTTTCCTTTTTCCCGTACCCCAGGGGTCTTATTAGGGTCTGTAGTCTGAATGAAAAGATTTTCAGAGATAATTTCCCAACCGCACATATGGATTGCGTTATTGAAAAACTTCAAGGTGGAGAGATTTTTTACAACTTGACTTGACAAATGCATTCTTTCACGTTCCTGAGTCACCAGAATCTCAAAAGTACACATTGTAACTATGAGTGGGCAGTACGAGTACATGATTGTATCTTTCGGTATCACTAATTCTCCAGCAGTGGAGAATACTCCTGAGCCGAACAAAAGTTCCCCGTTCAAGCTGCTAACCAGTCTTGATATGCGGGTTGCGAGAAATCTAGAGTTAAAAGAGTTGATCGAAGAGTGTCTAATTACCGAACTAGACGATGAAAGGGATAAGTTGCGCGCAAAAACAAGAGAGAATATTCAGGATATCCAACAAGAAAATAAAAAGGCACTTGACTCTAAAAGAAAGGCTGAAAGGAAGTTAAAAATTTGGTAGCTATTAAAATTACACAGTACGGAACCGGCTTGATGTTTAAAGGAAAGTACTTAAGGCAATATAAAGTAGCCAAAAAAAAGTAGTCATGGGCATTACGAAGTCGAAGCAGTAGAACTTGGAGAACGGCCATATAGGACTCAGAAAGTTGCAGAGTTTATTCGGGTCGAATCAAACGTCAGGAAGGCCGAATGTGGGATCCGGTAACGTTAGTGGAGTGGCCAGAGCTACTCAAAGTGGCCTCACATATAAGTCTCTGTTTCCTGTCTTTAAAGTGTACTATATATGTAATGTAAATATGTAATGTAAATAAATATGTATGTAAATATGTAATGTAAATGTACCAAAAAATGTGACAACTCCTTGCGAAGGGTCGCCGCCAGAATCTCACCTCGATCGGACGTGGTTTTGCTCAGAAAAGAACTTAACTATATTTTATTAATGCTCCCAGTTTGGCGTAAATTACCTGGAAACTTTTTCGCCGGTATGCCGACTAGATAGTGTGCGTCTGATGATAGCACTGACGGCGGAGCTTAAGCTATATCTTCATCAGATGGATGTATGCACGGCGTATCTCAACAGAGATAAGAGAGACGGTTTACATGAAGCAGCCGGAGGGATATATTGACGAGAAGAATCCTGACAAGGTATTGGTGCTGAGGAAAGCAATATACGGCTTAAAGCAGTTAGGAAGGGCCTGGAACGAAAAGCTAAATGGCGTTTTGGTGGATATGGGATTTATTTCCTGCACCAACAAGCCATGTTTATACAAACAGAGCGGACAAGGTAACCTTTCACTAATTTTTGTATATGTTGACGATATACTTATAGCTTTCCAATCGCACGAGGATTTGCTGGAAATTAAAAACAGCATTTCACAATCGTTTGAGTGCGTTGACAAGGGTCCGTTGAGCGATTTCCTGGGAATGGAAATCGAGCGAGAAGGCGACCTTGGGGCCATTACTTTGGGACATTCGCAATATATCAAGGATTTATTGCGAACCCATGGAGGCGAATTATGCAAGTCAGCGAAAACTCCCTTGGATGCAGGTTTCCAGATAGATTGCACTAGCGACAAGTGCAAAAAGGTGGATCCCACGGTCTATCAATCTGTGGTGGGAGAGCTTATGTGGCTAGCTCTGACAACAAAGCCGGACATACTGCATTCAGTGTCCAAATTGGCTCAACGAAACCAAAATCCGCATGCTGAGTACATGGCTGGCATAAAGCACATCCTAAGGTATCTCTCGTCCACTGTTGACGTGAAATTACATTATCAGCAATGTGGTTAATTGTTCTGTGGATACGTGGATGCGGATTGGGCAGGCGATAGGCTTGACAGGAAGTCTTACACTGGCTACATCTACTTGTTGCCCGATGGTCCAATTTCTTGGCGTTCAGAAAAGCAGAGAAGCGTGGCGTTAAGCAGTACCGAGGCGGAGTACATGGCACTGTCGGCGGCTTTTGAGAAGACGATAGTCATGCGAAGGCTAATTTTGGAAATTGGCTGCGGAGACGACAACACCCCGATCGTTGTGTATGGGGATAATCTGAGTGCGCAGGCGTTAACCAAGAATCCTTTTAACCATTCCAGAATGAAGCATATTGACATACGTTATCATTTTGTTAGAGATGTCGTAAAGGAAGGGAAAGTTTTGTTAAAATATAAATGTACAACCGAATTGATAGCAGATATTTTGACCAAGAACCTTCCGAAGACCAAACACGAATTGTTTACAGAAATGCTAAATTTGTATTAAATATAATTTGTAAACATGCATGCATTGAGGAAGGGTGTAGAAAATAGAGGCCCTGTATATTTTCCATATGATACAATGCACGCTTGCATTCGTTACCGATCATAGCCTATAGATTTATACCTCTCTAACGAGTCAGGAATAAGAAAATATGTATACATATTTTGTCACTTCTTTCATTCCTTACTCAGTCGCAAATAAAATTCCGCAGCGAACACACGGTGTGTCTCTCATAGAATTCTGCCGCTGAATAATACAAAGTTGTGTGTATGTGAGAATGAGAAATGAAGAAGATCTTTGAAGGATCTTATTGTTCTCTCTCACTCAGTGGCTGATGCCTCTCAATTTTATGTTCTAGAGTAATCATTCCGTTCATCTGCAGACAACGAGAGCGGTTGTGGTGAATAAAATAATCATTAAAAAAAAGAGAAAATAAGTGTTTTACTATCTGGGCTGATGGGCTGACTGACAAAATACTTGAGCGTGTCTCATTGTATTAAATTCCATAGGAATCTATCAGAAGTATGCATACCTAAACATTAATGCCGATTTTTCAGATAGGTCCCGTTGTACTTAGTTCATCTGCTCACAGATAAAAG
The DNA here is from genome assembly GCF_016746235.2 of Drosophila teissieri. Taxonomy (NCBI): domain Eukaryota; kingdom Metazoa; phylum Arthropoda; class Insecta; order Diptera; family Drosophilidae; genus Drosophila; species Drosophila teissieri. Next base: position 84,657 of record NW_025224988.1, read on the forward strand.
CATTTTCATCGTTGAACATGCACAAACGATAATGTGGAGGAGTTAAAGATTTAGTGCCTTAAGAGCGAGGCAGCCGGTCGTGGTAGAGAACCACGACAGAACAGTCAAATGATCGCTACCATTGGCGAGATGTCAGAAAACTTGTACAGAGTTGCAACAGTAGTAGAGATACAAGGCAAATTAGTTCCAGGTGGCCGGGAAAATGTTCAAACCGATTTCGTAGGAGCCCTGGGCCACGGTATGACCCGACTAGCGGACTATCCTCGAGAGAATACTGTCGAAATACTAATAACTGAAAACGGTTCATGGGCTATAAAGAGGTTTCTGAGGGGCTGGCAGTTTGACACAAGTTCACGACTCTATACACCATGATCGCACAGTTCATAGGGATTAATGTGAGAATTGGCCAATGCTGCATGCCGGCATTTATCACTCAGGGAAGGAGGCCCATGTTGCCGAATGCGTTGTATGACGAGAAGACCACCAACCGAAGAGAGCATCCAATATATTTGATTAAGCAACTAAGTAGTTTTACATAAACAATACCCTAGAAGCTAAGTAGTTTCACACGAACAATGCTGACGCGCATCAGCGCTCCGCGCTAAGAACGTCCAGCAGCGGTAATCGGACGCTGCCTATCAAGAGTGCTGCATTTCTGAACATGGGAACGCTGAGTCGGCTTGCCGACCATGACTTTATGACCGGTACCGGGATTTTGATAAGAAGCCGTCTCAAGCACCACTGTCATATTGAGACTGCCAAAAACTATCTACAAGCAACATTCATTTGGATAATGGTAACCAGCCTACTTTAGCCGCTGTTTACTGCCCACCTCCACTTCCACTTTATCTGAAGACCAATTTATGGAATTCTTCAACTCACTTGGAGAACATTTTATAGCAGCTGGGGACTATTATGCCAAGCACACACACTGGGGGTCTCGACTCATAAACCCCAAAGGAAAACAGCTCTACAACGCCATTATAAAAGCAAACAACAAGCTCGACCACGTTTCTCCTGGCATACCTACATACTGGCCTACTGACCCCAAAAAACTACCTGATCTAATTGATTTCGCAGTCACCAAAAACATTCCCCGTAATTTGATAAGCGCCGAGTGCCTCTCAGACCTATCATCTGACCACTCGCCCCTCCTAATAATTCTGCTCCGACACCCAGAACCAGCAACCCTCTCTTATAAGTTGACTTCAGAAAAATCCAATTGGCTCAAATACAAACAAGAGAGAATGCTATAGTCGAGTTCCCCGACTATCTGATACCCGTTACTCAGCTAGTGGAAGTGCGAAGGAGAGTCTTCAGCACTGACAGTTTTTGGCGGTTTGTGGGCGCAAGAGTGGGCGTGGCAAAACGTTTTTCGTTAGAAATTTACAAGACTAATACAAAAATGAAAAAATATCAAAACATTTTTTAAAAGTGTGGGCGTGGCAGTTTTGGTCGGTTTGTGGGCGTTAGAGTGGGCGTGGCAAAAAGTTGTGTGGCAAATCGATAGAAATGTACAAGACTAATACAAAAAAGAAAAAATATTAAAACCTTTTTCAAAAGTGTGGGCGTGGCAGTTTTTGGCGGTCTGTGGGCGTTAGAGTGGGCGTGGCAACGTGAATCGACAAACTTGCGCTGCGTCTATGTCCCTGGAGTCTGTATTCTTAATCTCAACTTTCTACCTTTTGTAGTTCCTAATATCTCGACGTTCATACGGACAGACGGACAGACAGACGGACGGACATACGGACATGGCCAGATCGACTCGGCTACTGATCCTGATCAAGAATATATATACTTTATATGGTCGGAAACGCTTTCTTCTGCCTGTTACATACTTTTCAACGAATCTAGTATACCCTTTTACTCTACGAGTAACGGGTATAAAAATACATAAGCTAACACATTGAGCTTAACCCACCTCTTGAAGCTGAAGCTGACATTGATAGTTTTGTTAACTCTCTGGAGTCAATCATCGTTGCTGCAGCTCGCTGCTCAACGCTGCAAACAGTAAGCAAAATTACAAACCCCAAAATACCAACCTGCAAATCGAACAACTTGTTCTCGAAAAACGACGCCTACGGCGAGAATGGCAGTCCTCCAGATCACCGTCGGCAAAACAAAAGTTGAAAGACGCCACACGCAAAAGCTTTAAAGCAAGAAGAAGAGCTTGCCCAACGTACTTCTATTGAAAAATTATCAACATCCAGTACAAAAAACTCACTGTGGAAAGCTCACCCAACTCTTGGCTCACCCACAGTACCAGTGGTCCCTATTAGAAACCACACAGGTAGCGACAAAAATAGAGCCAGCACATTTGCCACTCATCTACAAAAAGTCTTCCAACCGAATTCTGCAACAAACACGTTCGAAATTCCGCCCGCAACAGACGACTCCCAGCTTCATCATGCACCAGTTGTGTTTCGCTCAAACGAAATCTCAAAAATCATCAAAGAACATCTGAACCCAAAAAAATCTGCAGGGTGCGACCTAATTACCCCTAAGATGATTATTGAGCTGCCTTACTGTGCCGTATGCAGCATTACCCAGCTCTTCAACGCCATCAACAAACTTGGCTACTTTCCAGGAAGTGGAAAAGGCAATAATAACAATTATACCAAAGCCGGGAAAAGATCACACTGTTCCATCGTCGTACAGACCCATAAGCCTTCTATCCTGCTTATCGAAACTTTTCGAAAAATGCCTACTGTCTCTGAATATTACTCCATTCCTGAACACGCACAACACAATACCAGCACACCAATTTGGCTTCGCGAAAAACACGGAACTATTGAGCAACATCAGAAATACGAAACGCATTTGAAAAACGGGATTACTGCTCTGCGATATTTCTAGATGTTTCGCAGGCATTCGACAGACGGCTGGACGATCTGATGTACAAAATCAAAACAACGCTTCCAAACAACACTCATAAACTTCTAGAATCGTACCTCTGCAACAGAAGGTTTGCAGTGAGGTGCAACACTGCGATATCCGACGAACACAGTATGGAAGCCGGCGTCCCACAAGGCAGCGTACTAGGCCCAACACTTTACGTCCTATACACAGCAGACATCCCTACATGCAGCAACCTGACAGTTTTAACATTTGCGGATGACACAGCTATTCTCAGCCGCTCCAGATGCCCAATCAAAGCATCATCTCAGCTAGCCATCTACCTGGTCGACGTGGAAAAGTGGTTATCCGACTGGCGTATAAAGATAAAACGAACAAAAATGCAAGCAAGTAACCTTCACCCTTAACAGGCAAGATTGTCCACCGCTCACGCTGAACAACGTCGCACTTCCAACAGCAAACGAAGTGACGTATCTGGGAGTACACCTCGATAGAAGACTAACTTGGCGCCGACACATCGAAGCCAAGAGAACTCACTTAAAACTGAAGGCCAACAGCCTTCATTGGCTTATCAACTCCCGCTCACCACTCAGTTTGGACTTCAAGTTGCTGCTCTACAACTCAGTGCTAAAACCAATCTGGACTTACGGCTGCCAGCTATGGGGAAATGCCAGCAACAGCAACATCGATATCGTTCAGAGAGCCCAGACGAAGATATTGAGAACTATCACCGGGGCACCGTGGTATGTTCGAAACGCCAACATTCACAAAGATTTAAACGTGCCACCTGTAAAAGACGAAATTGCGGAAAAAAAGGAAAAGTACCTTAACAAGCTATCAACGCATCCTAACCAGCTCGCGAGGAGTCTAACAAGGCTAAGCAGCCGATTACGACTACGTCGAAACGACTTGCCAACCCAGCAGCAATGTTTTGTAGGGCCGCTTTTATAATACAGTTCTGGTAATTAGTATTTACAATTAAGATTTGTTAACTTGTTGTTAGTTTTCGGTACTGAAAAGATACAACAAATAAAAGCTCCAAACTGTAAAAAAAAACACCTGCGACATGCTTCTTGCGGATTGGCAACATGGGCTGGGTTCTGACCCGAGTTGCCCCCAGGTGTCATTCCATTGTGTCTCTGGGTGGTGACTGGCGGCCTCCATAAGGTTGTGATTTGTCGCCTGGACTGGACAAGGGAAGATTGCGCCCACTGTTCCTGGGTCTGTTTACCTATTTCGCCTGCGTCCTCACACCTTCTACACGTGACGTGCGTTGCCGCCGCGGCTTCGTTACGGCTGAATTTATGCTCTTCCGCGAAGGCTTCCAGTTCTTTGTGCAGCTCCTCGTACTCGTCTGCCAGGATCATGAGTGCCTCTAGGTCGTCCACATGGTAGGATCTCAACGCTATTCGGAGGTCTGCCGTGCAGTTCTCGTTGATGATCTCTAGCGTTTCCTTTTTCCCGTACCCCAGGGGTCTTATTAGGGTCTGTAGTCTGAATGAAAAGATTTTCAGAGATAATTTCCCAACCGCACATATGGATTGCGTTATTGAAAAACTTCAAGGTGGAGAGATTTTTTACAACTTGACTTGACAAATGCATTCTTTCACGTTCCTGAGTCACCAGAATCTCAAAAGTACACATTGTAACTATGAGTGGGCAGTACGAGTACATGATTGTATCTTTCGGTATCACTAATTCTCCAGCAGTGGAGAATACTCCTGAGCCGAACAAAAGTTCCCCGTTCAAGCTGCTAACCAGTCTTGATATGCGGGTTGCGAGAAATCTAGAGTTAAAAGAGTTGATCGAAGAGTGTCTAATTACCGAACTAGACGATGAAAGGGATAAGTTGCGCGCAAAAACAAGAGAGAATATTCAGGATATCCAACAAGAAAATAAAAAGGCACTTGACTCTAAAAGAAAGGCTGAAAGGAAGTTAAAAATTTGGTAGCTATTAAAATTACACAGTACGGAACCGGCTTGATGTTTAAAGGAAAGTACTTAAGGCAATATAAAGTAGCCAAAAAAAAGTAGTCATGGGCATTACGAAGTCGAAGCAGTAGAACTTGGAGAACGGCCATATAGGACTCAGAAAGTTGCAGAGTTTATTCGGGTCGAATCAAACGTCAGGAAGGCCGAATGTGGGATCCGGTAACGTTAGTGGAGTGGCCAGAGCTACTCAAAGTGGCCTCACATATAAGTCTCTGTTTCCTGTCTTTAAAATGTACTATATATGTAATGTAAATATGTAATGTAAATAAATATGTATGTAAATATGTAATGTAAATGTACCAAAAAATGTGACAACTCCTTGCGAAGGGTCGCCGCCAGAATCTCACCTCGATCGGACGTGGTTTTGCTCAGAAAAGAACTTAACTATATTTTATTAATGCTCCCAGTTTGGCGTAAATTACCTGGAAACTTTTTCGCCGGTATGCCGACTAGATAGTGTGCGTCTGATGATAGCACTGACGGCGGAGCTTAAGCTATATCTTCATCAGATGGATGTATGCACGGCGTATCTCAACAGAGATAAGAGAGACGGTTTACATGAAGCAGCCGGAGGGATATATTGACGAGAAGAATCCTGACAAGGTATTGGTGCTGAGGAAAGCAATATACGGCTTAAAGCAGTTAGGAAGGGCCTGGAACGAAAAGCTAAATGGCGTTTTGGTGGATATGGGATTTATTTCCTGCACCAACAAGCCATGTTTATACAAACAGAGCGGACAAGGTAACCTTTCACTAATTTTTGTATATGTTGACGATATACTTATAGCTTTCCAATCGCACGAGGATTTGCTGGAAATTAAAAACAGCATTTCACAATCGTTTGAGTGCGTTGACAAGGGTCCGTTGAGCGATTTCCTGGGAATGGAAATCGAGCGAGAAGGCGACCTTGGGGCCATTACTTTGGGACATTCGCAATATATCAAGGATTTATTGCGAACCCATGGAGGCGAATTATGCAAGTCAGCGAAAACTCCCTTGGATGCAGGTTTCCAGATAGATTGCACTAGCGACAAGTGCAAAAAGGTGGATCCCACGGTCTATCAATCTGTGGTGGGAGAGCTTATGTGGCTAGCTCTGACAACAAGGCCGGACATACTGCATTCAGTGTCCAAATTGGCTCAACGAAACCAAAATCCGCATGCTGAGTACATGGCTGGCATAAAGCACATCCTAAGGTATCTCTCGTCCACTGTTGACGTGAAATTACATTATCAGCAATGTGGTTAATTGTTCTGTGGATACGTGGATGCGGATTGGGCAGGCGATAGGCTTGACAGGAAGTCTTACACTGGCTACATCTACTTGTTGCCCGATGGTCCAATTTCTTGGCGTTCAGAAAAGCAGAGAAGCGTGGCGTTAAGCAGTACCGAGGCGGAGTACATGGCACTGTCGGCGGCTTTTGAGAAGACGATAGTCATGCGAAGGCTAATTTTGGAAATTGGCTGCGGAGACGACAACACCCCGATCGTTGTGTATGGGGATAATCTGAGTGCGCAGGCGTTAACCAAGAATCCTTTTAACCATTCCAGAATGAAGCATATTGACATACGTTATCATTTTGTTAGAGATGTCGTAAAGGAAGGGAAAGTTTTGTTAAAATATAAATGTACAACCGAATTGATAGCAGATATTTTGACCAAGAACCTTCCGAAGACCAAACACGAATTGTTTACAGAAATGCTAAATTTGTATTAAATATAATTTGTAAACATGCATGCATTGAGGAAGGGTGTAGAAAATAGAGGCCCTGTATATTTTCCATATGATACAATGCACGCTTGCATTCGTTACCGATCATAGCCTATAGATTTATACCTCTCTAACGAGTCAGGAATAAGAAAATATGTATACATATTTTGTCACTTCTTTCATTCCTTACTCAGTCGCAAATAAAATTCCGCAGCGAACACACGGTGTGTCTCTCATAGAATTCTGCCGCTGAATAATACAAAGTTGTGTGTATGTGAGAATGAGAAATGAAGAAGATCTTTGAAGGATCTTATTGTTCTCTCTCACTCAGTGGCTGATGCCTCTCAATTTTATGTTCTAGAGTAATCATTCCGTTCATCTGCAGACAACGAGAGCGGTTGTGGTGAATAAAATAATCATTAAAAAAAGAGAAAATAAGTGTTTTACTATCTGGGCTGATGGGCTGACTGACAAAATACTTGAGCGTGTCTCATTGTATTAAATTCCATAGGAATCTATCAGAAGTATGCATACCTAAACATTAATGCCGATTTTTCAGATAGGTCCCGTTGTACTTAGTTCATCTGCTCACAGATAAAAGCATTTTCATCGTTGAACATGCACAAACGATAAGGTGGAGGAGTTAAAGATTTAGTGCCTTAAGAGCGAGGCAGCCGGTCGTGGTAGAGAACCACGACAGAACAGTCAAATGATCGCTACCATTGGCGAGATGTCAGAAAACTTGTACAGAGTTGCAACAGTAGTAGAGATACAAGGCAAATTAGTTCCAGGTGGCCGGGAAAATGTTCAAACCGATTTCGTAGGAGCCCTGGGCCACGGTATGACCCGACTAGCGGACTATCCTCGAGAGAATACTGTCGAAATACTAATAACTGAAAACGGTTCATGGGCTATAAAGAGGTTTCTGAGGGGCTGGCAGTTTGACACAAGTTCACGACTCTATACACCATGATCGCACAGTTCATAGGGATTAATGTGAGAATTGGCCAATGCTGCATGCCGGCATTTATCACTCAGGGAAGGAGGCCCATGTTGCCGAATGCGTTGTATGACGAGAAGACCACCAACCGAAGAGAGCATCCAATATATTTGATTAAGCAACTAAGTAGTTTTACATAAACAATACCCTAGAAGCTAAGTAGTTTCACACGAACAATGCTGACGCGCATCAGCGCTCCGCGCTAAGAACGTCCAGCAGCGGTAATCGGACGCTGCCTATCAAGAGTGCTGCATTTCTGAACATGGGAACGCTGAGTCGGCTTGCCGACCATGACTTTATGGCGTGATGTATTGGAGCTAGGGTAGACTTATGCTTTGTACTTCAGTTCTGTCCAAGATCCGAAAGCTTACGCTTCGATAATAAAACATTGCTCCGGCCCTCCATGCGTTTATTGCTGGTCCTTGAGGGCCATAGTCTTGCCAGCGCAGCCAAAGGATTTACCTTCAGCTTTAGGTTTAGCTAGGGAATCCGAAGCTACCATAGAACGCAGGATAAGGCACTCACCCATGAGCAGCAAAGAAATCAAAACCCTCATTTCTATAAAAAACAAAATAGGCCCTAACAGAATAATTCCGCCCATAACAATAACAACTGCCGTAATCAGTCACCTGAGTCTATGGAGTTAGGCTTCACTATGACACAACATACGCAACTGTTCTCCTTCGGAAGCGGTCAACCTACAAATGCCAAGGCCGAGAGATACATTTTTTTATTTATCTGATTTACGTTAGTAAAATTTACATTGTCGCAATTGTGATGCTGCAGCCTTTTCGCTCCTACTTGAGCTAGAAGGTCAATTCCTATAATACCATTGAACGGTGTCAGCGCGTCTAAAAGAATCAACGCATATGTTTTCCCAAAAATGTTCATTAAACATCAGAATCTGTAAAAGTTGAATTTCAAAACATGATCACAAACAGATCCAAGGCATTTTCAGCCTCTAACGAGGCACTGCCATTTAACACTTCTGTGGTTGCCACAATTCGCACAAGCGATGATAAGCCGGTATACACCAAACTATACCCGCATCCCATGGGTGGTGTGTCTGAGTTTGTTAGGCGAAAATCGCACATTTATTGCAGAAAGGCATTATAAGAACTTCTAGGTCAAAGGCCATGATGATCTGGGAAATAAGAATAAGCGTTTGGCTATAGACTTTAGGAAACTTAACGAAAAAACCATCGCTGACAAGTACCCAATGCCAAACATTCCCATGATACTGGCCAATTTAGGAAAAGCCAAATAATTTACAACTTTAGATTAAAAGTCCGGCTATCACCAGATATACTTGGCCGGGCATGACCGCGAGAAGACATCTTTCTAGGTAAATGGCGGAAAGTATGCGTTTTGATGATTACCGTTCGGTTTGAAGAATGCGAGAAGCATCTTCCAACGAGCGATCGACGACGACTTACGAGAACAAATTGGCATATCATGCTACGTTTACGTTTGGTTAAAGACTTTGCGGCGATCGCAAGGCCTTTGACAAGCTTGCTGAAAGGAGAAAATGGCTCTATCAGCAAACACATGTCTAAGAAAACTCCTATTGACTTCGGTGCCTTGCAGAAAAATGCATTCGAGAGGCTGAGAAATGTCTTGGCTTCCGAAGATGTAGTTCTCAGATACCCTGATTTCAGGAAGCCGTCGATCTAACAACGGATGCTTCCGCGAACGATATCGGTGCGGTTCTATCGCAAGATAAAATACCTATTACAATAATCTCTAGTACCCTTAAAGAAAGCGTGTCACACTATGCCACGAATGAAAGAGAATTCTTGGCCATAGTGTGGGCTTTAGGCAAGTTACAGCACTACCTGTACGGCACTCGCGATATCAACATTTATACGGACCATCAGCATTTGAAATTCGCGGTGTCTGATCGGAATCCAAATATGAAGATAAAAAGCTGAAAAGCGTATATTGACGATCATAACGCAAAAATCCATTACAAACCGGGTAAAGATAATCATGTGGCCGCCGCTCTTTCCAGGCAGTACATTAACGCCTTACAAAATCAGCCTCAGTCAGACGCTGCGACTATTCACAGCGAACTGTCACTGACCTACACGGTAGAAGCGACGGAGCAACCATTAAACAGCTTTAGAAATCAAATTGAAGCTTTATGTTGTTTCGTAGCAAAACTCGCCACCTTATCAATTTCGCCGACAATAGTAGCAAATGCTGAAATAAGTCGTGAACCCCGAGGTCGATACACTGCAACCTACCCACCCTGGCAAGCTTCCAACATGACATAATTGCTTATTTCCCGGCTACACAATCTCGCTATTGTAAGAATGTCGTAATGGACATTATCACGGCAGAACACAATCGTACACACAGAGCGGTTTAGGAAAATATCAAGCAAGTCCTCCGCGATTACTACTTCCCCAAAATGAGCAACCTAGCAAAGGAAGTGGTTGCAAATTGCAGAATATGCATCAAAGCCAAATATGACAGGCACCCAATAAAGCAGGAGCTCGGGGAAACACCCATACCAAGTTACACCGGAAAACACCAAAATGTTGCACATTGACATCTTCCCAGCCGATAGGAAGCAATTCCTAACATACGTTGACAATTTCTCGAAGTTTGCAGTAGTACAACCGGTGCTGTCCAGAACGATAGTGGATGTCACAGGGCCCTTGCTTCAACTCGTAAACTTGTTCTCCGAAATCAAAACAATGTATTGCGACAATGAGGCCGCCATTAATTCTGAAACTATCACCTCTTTGCTGAAAAACAGCTACCACATTGACATTGTAAACGCGGCCCGCTACATAGCTCGGTCAAGTGGAACGGTTCTACAGCGGTTTGTGAGCGTTAGGGTGGGCGTGGCAAAAAGTTTTGTTGCAAATCGATAGAAATTTAGAAGACTAATTCAAAAATTAAAAAATATCAAAACATTTTTCAAAAGTGTGGGCGTGGCAGCTTTGGGTGGTTTGTGGGCTTTTGAGTGGGCGTAGCAAAAAGTTTTTTGGCAAATCGATAGAAATTAAAGAGACTAAAACAAAAATGAAAATATATCAAAACATTTTTTAAAGTGTTTGTGGGCGTTAGAGTGGACGTGGCAACATGAATCGCTGCGTCTAAGTGTCTGGAGCCTGCATGCTGAATTTCAACTTTCTAGCTTTTGTAGTTCCTGAGATCTCAGCGTTCATACGGACGGACGGACAAAACGAAAAAACGATTTGGTTGACACCCCACATCTGTACGAGGAAGAAATAGAATGCTGACAATAGAAACTCAAAATTTAATTCTCACTGTAACATTGGCAAAAGCTAACATAGGAAACCCCACGATCCTTGATCATGCCGATCTGAAATCTCTTGTTGAACAAGACACACCAATAGTTAGTTTATTAGAAGCCGCTTAAATTGGGGATCTCCAGAGGCAGAGTCAGATGTAAGAAAGTCCTCGTCTACCCGGTATCACACCAACAAGTAATCCTACTGCTCGACGAAGGTGGCAGAGTGTGAAAAAGATACCACCAAGTGCACAGAAACCACGCATAACACCTTCAGCGAGAGATCTCGACGCGAAACCTGTGCCCGTTCGCTCCATGCGGGAAACACGGCATAGTGCCATACTCAACTCAGCCACCTGAGATCAGTAATGCCGGTAGATGACGCCATCGTTATCATTAACGAGGCAACAGCCCGCATCAGCACGGACGGCGGCCCAGAGGTGCTCGTCAAAGGAACGCATCTGGTAACCCTCAAACGATCAGCTACCATTAACGGAACGGAGTTCGTGAATTTTCGAAAAACATTGGACAAGTAGCCTGGCGTAGTAAGATCACCACTGCTGAACATTGTCGGCCATGACCCGGTACTGAGCATGCCCTTACTACACCGCATGAACAACGACAACCTGCGGTTTCAAGAACGAGGTTGACGCCGCAGGCTCCCCTAAATTTTGGTTCGTGGCTGGAGTGATCTTAAACGTTGGTCTAATTGGTTATCTCATCCTTTTTTTGGTACTAAGGAGAAAACGAGCCTCCGTGGAAATACAGCGAACGATTGATAAGCTTAATATAATCGAGGAGGTTTCTGTCCAGGATCCGAAAGCTTACGCTTCGATAATAAAACATTGCTCCGGCTTTTGCCGTAATAATTTTGTCTACCATACTGAGCCACAAGGCCAGCGATACGGGAGGAAAGTAACTCCTCAACATAACCATCCTAAGAAGACTTTATTACAACCAAGGATAAGAAGGAAGTAGTTCATCGTGGGAAAAGGGCAGTGAGGTAACAGAACAACCTGTTACGACACCCTGCACCTATACATAATTTATACATATAATTGTATTATGTATTAGTAATGTTTAATGGTGAAATAAAAAAATGGAAACGAAAACAAACAAAACAAAACGAAAAGCAAAACGAATTATTAAATTGGAATTAAATATTAATAAATATTATAAATTATGTGCTACTTACTTGGAAAATACAAAACAAAGCCTGAAAGTCGTCGCTAAATTTCGAAGGCACCAGAAACTGACGATCTTAATTCAAAATTAAAAATGCAACTGAACAGAAACGCAATAAAACAACAAAAATGCTTCGAACTTATTTGTCTACTTTTATCGTTTTCGTCATCTGCCTTAAACGATACATTTGTAAGTACCGTTTATTTCAAATGTGATCGAAAAAATGGTATCAGACAATGTGAGAAAACATAAATACATACTTTGCATACTTTTAGATTCAGATTTAAATTTTATATACATATGTATACAATAAGTGCACATATATGGTTTTGCATTTTTTCGTACATATCGTATATGTACGAAGAATGTGTGTACATATATACATATGTGTAAGGCGCAATACAAAGCCGCCCTTCGCATCCTGAGCCGGCTCAGGGGAAAAGCCGCCCTATCCCCAGAGGAGAAGGCAAAGCTAACCTGGGCCGAGCAAAGGGTCGCAGAAGGCAGGCGGCACTTCGCCAACCTCCCCAACATGGCATCAACGGGCGGATTCGCCAAGGAGTCGCTTGCCAACAAGAGGCAACGCTCAACAGAAAGCGCCAATAAGGACGGGCCGAAGGAGGCATGCCCTCCCCCCCAGAAAGCGAAGTAGCCCGAGAAGAAGCTAAAAGATAAATAAGGAAAAATAAGCAAAAAACGCCATCCCGGGGATGAGGATGCTCACACCCTGAAGGCAGGCGAAGTGGAGAAGGACCTAGGTCTGGAAACCATCGCGGAAGCCGCCCAGGGACTTTCGCTAGGCGAGACGGATGAGGAGGACGAAGACCTGACGTTGACAGTCAACCCGTCGAATGGAGATGAGTCCAGTACCCATGCCACTGAGGGTGCTGCAGCTCAATCTTCATTAAAGCAAGGTCGCGTCGGCGGAACTCCTCATCGCCCTGGAGCAAGGGTCCGCCGACATAGCTTTGGTCCAAGAGCCATGGATTGCCTGACTAAAGTCCTCCAATTACAACCTCTTCTATACACCATCGGTAAGCAGAAACAGAGCCAGCGTACATGTACGGAAGGTCCTGCATGCTAACCTTATGTCTCATTACAGCACGGATGTCCTGGCTGTTGTGATGCTGGAGAGCGAGAGAAATCGCCTTTTGGTAGCTTCCGCTGAGGACATAGAAAAGTCCTTAGAGACCCTCTCCAGGGAATTATTAGATGCGCATCGCGCAGCATGCCCGACATCTAGAGCCAGGAAGAGGACCAGGTGGAATGGCAATCTTTCGCTTCTACGCAATAACTTCCAGAATTTTTCCAAATCGCCAAAGACGCGAATAATGATATAATCAATGGGGAATACAAGATCCTACTCAGGAATTACGAGAAGGAAATACGCAGGGCACAAAGAAGCTCGTGGAGAAACTTCTACTCCAATACCGAGACGGCCCCAGAAACGACTAGACTCAGGAAGCTGCTATCAAAGCAGCCAACCATACAGAGTGATCACGCCATGGCTACACGCTATATTCACAGCTTGCCTAAGCACGGGGTATATACCTATCCAGTGGAGGACCTCTAGGATTGTCTTCCTGCCAAAAGCAGGGAAGTGCAGCCATATGAGCCCCAAGGATTACAGGCCGATTAGTCTCACCTCTTTCTTACTCAAGACGCTAGAAAAGCTGCTGGACATATACATCCGAAATTATGCAGGACGACTACTGTCATCCAACCAGCATGCTTACACGAAATGTAAATCAGTGGAGACGGCACTACACTCATTAGTAGCCACCATTGAGAAAGCCCTGCATAACCAAAAATATGCTCTCGGAGTGTTTGTGGATATATCCGGAGCATTCAACAACGTGGCCACAGACGCTATAATGGATCGCCTAGAAGCGGCCAACACGCCCCCCGCTATCAGTTTGTGGATAAGAAATCTTCTAAGCTGTAGACGGGTACCGCCTCTATGGTGAAAGGAGCACACAGGGGCACGCCGCAAGGCGGGGTCCTGTCGCCTCTCCTGTAGAATCTGGTGGTAGATGACCTGATGTAGAGATTCGAGAGGAAGGCCCCAAAGATAACAGCCTATGCTGACGACATAAGCATAATTATTACGGGAGTCTGTTCATCGACACTCAGCTCGATTATGGATTCAACGCTCAAGGAGATATGTGAGTGGGCGAAGAGGGTAGGACTGACCATAAACGCGGGCAAGACGGACGTCATTCCCTTCACCAAGAGATACAAGGTGCCGCTATGGATCCCCCTGAAGATTAACTCATCCAGGCTAACCCCAAAGACACGAGTCCAGTACCTTGGAATTGTTCTAGACAGCAAGCTGACATGGAAGCCCAATGTACTAGAGAGGGTGAAAAAGGCCACCATAGCGCTATATGCATCCAAGAAGATGCTTAGCAGCACATGGGGCCTCTCACCCGCTCTAATGCACTGGGTTTAAATCTCGGTGGTGCGTCCAACTGTGATGTATGGAGTATTAGTGTGGTGGCAGGCTATGGAAAAGAAGACTTACAACAAGCTCATGGAGAGAACCCAGCGGCAGGCACTGCTCTGCATAACAGGGGCGCTGAGGTCAACCCCCACAAAAGCACTCGAAACTATAGTTGGAGTTGATCCCCTAGACATCCACGCGCAAATGGTTGCAGGAAAGGCTGCACAACGCCTAGTTGCATCAGGGAATATGTCTCTACAAGGACTCGGGCATAGTCCAATTGGTCGAGACATGAGCAGCATATCTGACTCCATAGTCACCAAGCCAATGCAGCATATTCCAAGCGGAAGTATTCGCCATAAGGAAAGCGGCAGAGCCTGCGCAGAGCATTGACCGCCCTCATGAAGCGGTCAACTTGTTCGTAGACAGCCAAGCGGCGATAAGATCCATGCAATCGTCAGGGTCAGTTCCAAAAGTATACTGGCAAGCAGGGAGGCATTAGATATCCTTAGCACGACCACGTCAGTGAGGATCTACTGGGTTTCCAGCCACCAGGGCATCGATGGTAATGAGACGGCCGACGAAATTGCAAAGGAAGGCGTTGGACTGGCGAATGAAAGATCAGAAAACGTTCCTGTCTTCCTTAGAACGCTCCAAAGCGAAGTGGGAAGACGGGCTGACACACGAGCCAAAAGCAGATGGAGAAGAACTTCCACCACCTGCAAAATTCCAAAATCATGTGCAAAGAGCGCAACGCAAAACTCAGTCACTACGTGCTGCATCTTCCAAGGAAAGACTGCAGACTGTTAGTGGGAATTCTTACAGGTCACTGCCTAGCTGCGGCACACGCAGTCATACTGGGCATTACCGAACACGTCAAATGCCGGAACTGCGATTCAGGTAGGTAGGTAATGCGAAACATTCGAACAGCTATGGGCCATATTGGCCTATGCGCGGCCTTCCGACCTAACCTAACCTATATTATTATTATTTTATAGCATAACTGTTTTTTATTTTCCTCATCATATCCAAAAGCATACATCTTCTTAAGTGTAGAAAAAAAACTAAATTGTATCGCATTACCTACATAAAATGCTTCTGTAAGCATTACCAGAAATTCTGTAAGCATTATCTGTAACGCTTCAGGATGATTCACGAAAGAAGTATTGCAGGATATTTATAATTCAATACGTTCGTTAACGCTACTCAGGATTGTTTCTGGTTAATTTTCCGAATTAATAATTATGAATAATAAATCAATAAATATTTTATTTTGTTGAAGTAAAATGGGGATATAACCTTTAGTATCAGTAGCCTTGTTGATTTATTATGGTAGAGGAAAGGCAAACATCGGCAATATATAAATATTATATATACATACATATAACCGAAAGGAAAAGAAAAACGCATAATTAAGTTGAAAATAAATACTTATAATTATAAATATTATTAAAAATGTGCTACTTACTTGCAAAATACAAACCCAAATCAGAAAGCCTTCGCTAGATTTCTAGGAAAACACTGGTGACCTTGACGATTCAAAATTGAAACTAGCCAACTAAACAGAAATGCAATAAACCAACAAAAATGCGCCGCGCTTTGTCTGCTTCTATCGTTTTCGTCATATGCATTTCGTAAGTACCGTTTATTTAAGGTGTGCCTTACCTTCTTAAAATGGCGATCAAATATATAGAAACTGGCAATGTATGAAAACAAAAATGTACACACTTTTAAAGAATATATTTCAAAAATACAATACATGTTTTTTATATTAATTTTCATGAATATATGACGTATGCATGTATATAAGTATGTTCTAAAATTGATCTTAATTCACATATTTAAAAACAGTAAAAAAAATATAATTGAAAAATCTTTTCGTATTGTAGCTTATTTTATAAACAGCATAATGTATGCAGACTCAAGAGGAATCTTCGTACAGTTTGATTCAGAATTTTTCCAGCAGCTGTTTAAATGGTTCCGCGTATACTAGCCAGACTATACAGTCGGTGCACTTAGTCGTCACAAAAGCCTCACTTTGGCAAAAATAAAAACAAAAAAGATCTTTTTAATTTAAAGACTATTTTCTTGTTTAATATTGCTTAAACAACAAGTCAGTCTCTTCACCAAAACATAATACAAATTTATTTTCCATAAAAAGCTTATTTATATAAAAAACGAATGTAACGGAATTATTCACAGCTCGACATAAATATGCACGTTTCTGCATTACATGCATTACATAAAGTTATTTTTTGAAATGATATATAACGGAATTATTTACAGCTCGAGATCTATAGTTCCTTTTTTTTATAAACAACAGCTTGATCGCTCTGACTACAGTTCATGACAATAGAATCCGAATATAAAACTGACTTCAAATATGATGTAAATTCATATATATGTTTTATACCACGATCTATTATTTCAATTTTGATCATTCTTCTGCGCAGTAACGTGGAAGTCTAATTGTTCGCATGGTAATATGATAGCCTATTGAAAAACTACCTTTACTGACATCAATATGGACAGATATGCAATATATAATTTTGAGATTCAGAATATTCCAAATTATCCTTAGTAAATGCTTAAATAAACAGGACTAGAACGGCAGGTAGTAGTCAGTGTAAACGTGACCTTAGCGGCACATTAGTGACCGGGGTTTTATCATGTTTCAACCGATTTCGATTTTCCAAAATGCAACACTATGTATTTTCCATTGTTAACCGGAAGTAAAGACGTTTTCTTTTCCTCTTAACTGCTGGAGCAATAACGATCAAGTTTTAAGTTTTTTGGATTAATATCTTTGAATTTGTATAAATGTGAGTCTTTTTATTGAAATAAGTTTGTATTCTAATGTATATATATATTTTTATGCAGATGCCGCGGGAAATTAAAGAAGTAAAAGATTTTCTCAATAAGGCACGCCGTTCAGATGCGCGTGCTGTCAAAATCAAAAAGAATCCCACAAACACCAAATTTAAGATCCGTTGTTCGAGGTTCCTTTACACTCTTGTCGTACAGGATAAAGAAAAAGCTGACAAAATTAAGCAGTCTTTGCCGCCAGGACTACAAGTTAAGGAGGTGAAATAATTTACTAAATAAACGCAATGCATCATTTCTACCGCGAAGGACTGCATTTCGGTTCGCGATATATTTGTGGCTGAATAATAAAATGAATTGATAGCACATAATTTAAAATTAGTCTTGATTAACAATTTACTAAAATTGACGGACAGGAAAGATATATGAATGCATATATAATAATCAGGTTCCCTTGTCTAGTCGATTGTTTATTATAAAGTGCATGTTAAAATAGCTTTGGGTCAGCAGTTGGCAGCTTTCTATGGAGCGCATACGGAAAAGTTCTCCTGGCATACGTGGAGTGTATATATTTGAAGAGTTTAGGAAAAGGCGTGCATACGGACTCAGCGAGCGATCCTAAATATATACACTGTAACAGGTCGGAAACGATTCCCATACTCCTGTACAATTTGGGTTATTGCGCTTACTATTAAAATCAAAGTATCCTATGAGTGTGCCGGTCGTCGCATTAGCTTCCGAAAATGACAAAACTATAATAAAACAAATCAAATAAAAAAACATTTCGTGTGCTTCTGTGGTCTTGTGATCTTGCATACAGCTGTGTTCATTGAAATAGCATGATAAACAAAGATATATGTATAAAGGTATTTCTCCAAGTCCATTTTCGTGAGCGACTTTTTTTAAACTTATTTTTGTAAAGTGGACTGTATACATTTATGGGCAATTCTCCAGAAAGTACAACCGCCGTATATGTATAAAAAATAAAGTACATTTAAGTAATATAAGCATTTTTGATATTTAATCGTAACACAATTTGAAATATTTCAAAAAGTTTTGTTTAATACCTTTATAGGGTACGTTTTGATTTGATTCTTTTTCTGAAAGGGAGTCCCTATGAATCGATATTCCCTATTTAATGTCCGAGCATGATTATTATTTTCGTTCACTACATCGATACCGTCGATGCCACGGGCAGCGCGATTCCTAGGCAATGACGTGCTGAACTCTCAAATGAAGGCTGTGCCATTTCGACACCACACTTAGTATTTATATGCTTGTGGCAGATCAGCATAACGGACCCTGGCACCCGAAATCTACGCGACTGCGTTCTTGCAATTTTGTCGCGTCGAAGTTCACTGGAATTCAGGCCCGAATCTACTCGAGGCTCGCCACACTTCTTACAGTCATGTCGCGCCTAGGCTACACAAAACAGAAACAACCGTTAGCCCAGGCATCGAACGGACACAAGACGAATTCTAGAGAATATAGAGAATTCTGCGAATTGCTTTAGATTTCATCATTTATTTAAATTAACATGAACATGGTATAAAGCTTCAGCATGAAAAATATAATATAAAGCAGCGACATAAAATATAAAGCGCCGACACGGCCATCCTGACCAGCACACGCCCTCGTGTGTTACAAAAGTTCTTATTTTCGCTTTTATTATTTCATTTCTTAGTTAGCAGATTATTTAGCACGTGAAGTATGTAAAGACCATTTAAAGCAAGGTAAGGTAAGGTTGTTTGCCTTTATTATTATTTTGGTTCATTTGACCAACTCAATGACAGAAGTGCTGTGGATCATGTTCTTTTTTTTATACTTGAATTTGTAATACAATTTTCAACAGCCGACAGTGAGTTCCCAAAAATTGCGATGTACTCTGACATTCAGGACACCAACCATGTCTGTAACGTCTCTTTCAATGTTTTAACTCATTGGAATCAACCAATGCGCTCTCATTACACATATCCAACTCTCCGGAAATCTCTTCTGTCTGCATACTTCTCAAGGCTTCATGCAAATACTTATATGTTCGCTTATTAACTAAAGATTTCAAGACATAACTGTCTCCATCCAGCACCTCTGCCACATGGAATGGGCCTTTAAATTTATTGTCTAATTTGGTCTGATTTCTCTCCTCATTTCTGAGCAAAACATAATCGCCCACTTTAAAATGATTTATTTTAGCTTTATTATTTATACCTATCTGTATCATACAATGCGTTGTTTTGCCTATTTTCTTTGGCCATTTTTCTTACAAAATTTATATCAACTTTACTATTTTCTTCACAAATCGGTAGCATGCCAAGAACGCTGAACAGAATTATTTAAAACTTGATCCAGTAAAGATCTACCTGATCTAATCTGCAGTGATTCGCGATGGTACACCAAATATGGATATTGCCAATTTTAAAGCGTCTATACAACTTCCGCTGTTTATATTTATTTATAAATAAACAAACTTAGTAATAGCATCTATCTGGAAAATAATATAATCCTTTTGATCCCTCTTTCCGCTCAACTTGCCCGTAATATCAATATGTATCGTTTGCTATGGAATATCTACTTTGGGTAGATATGATGAAGTTCTATCGGCAACTTTCCGGATGGAGGTTTAGTCAATTTGCAAGTTATGCAATTTTCCACAAACTTTCGGACGTACTTAGCCATATTTTCGAATTCCAAAGTTTTCTCCCACCCAAGGTGCACAACCGCTTCATGGACATGGTTTACTATTGACCATCTGAATGGTCTGGGGACTACAGGGAGGCACCGAGTTATTCCCTTTCTCTGGATTTTGCGATAAAGCATTTTCGAACGTAATTCATAACTTTTGGCTAAGCTTTCTCCGAGTTCGTTGTTTTGAATTTTCAAAACGATAGCTGAAGTTTCAGGATCTTTTTGTTGCTCGGCAAGAAGCCAGTTGTCTGTTATTTCGGCTAACAAGACATGCTTAACTTCTGTCTTTGTAAAAGACTGCTCAATTGTTTTGGCTGATAGCGGATGATTGCGCG
Organism: Drosophila teissieri; assembly: GCF_016746235.2. NCBI lineage: Eukaryota > Metazoa > Arthropoda > Insecta > Diptera > Drosophilidae > Drosophila > Drosophila teissieri. Next base: position 104,951 of record NW_025224988.1, read on the forward strand.
AAAGAAAATCAACATGAGCCATTTTAATACCTGGTCTATACTGGATATCAAAATCAAAAGATTGCATATACGCCCACCAAAGGTGAACTCGTGGCGTAGGATCAATTTTACTGCGTGTCGCTTTTAGCGAATTACAATCAGTAAATACAGTAAAATTCCGTCCATGTTAATAATGCCGAAAGTGTTTCATGGAATTGTATACGGCTAAACTTTCAAGCTCGTATGAATGATATCGATATAATATTCGATAACATGAGGCTTGTGGTCAATTTTATGAAGCAGAATAGCTCCATAGCCATCAATACTAGCATCAGTGTGCAACTCGATGGGATATTGTGGGTCAAATACAATAAGGACTGGCTCATCTGTCAGAACTTTCATAACCTTTCTGCGGATCTGCTCATGCTCTGGTTTCCATTCGAATATTTTACTTTTTCAAGTAAGACCATACAACGGTTTCATTAACTCTGAAAATTTTGGCACAAATTGCCGTAAATATGATGCAAGACCAATAAACTGTCTTACTTGGGAAACTGACTGTGGAGGAGGTAATTTAATTAACGCTTGCATTTCACGCGGATTGGGTCGAATTTCACCCTCCTTAACTTGTGTAACGAACCGCTACACTAATAAAAAATATAGCAGGCCAGACTCGAGATCTGAGCGCACGCAAGATAATTGTCCCACTTGGCTCGTCGACTACGGTGGTGATGATCTTGCTCAGATCTCGGAATGCCTATACATAATTTTAATAAAAGGTAGTTGCGTGCAACAACAAGCTTCAACCGGGATAGAGATACCCACACACAAATAAATAAATGCTGCGAAAAACCAATATTTTCAACTTCGGCTGAACCCTTCTCTCACCTCCTCGGATGTTATGGAGGCACTTCTCTTGCCCACCCTTCCTATGGTCGCTCATACCCTCAGCGCTTAATAGCCTGAGCGACCCCTTCAACAAGTGCCACCCTACATCACAAAGCAAAGCTAGCTGCGGCCACTTCAAAATTTCTTTAGGACATTATAAAATTTTATTACAAGCATAAAGGAAATAAATAACTTAGCCTAAACAATAAACACATGATATAAATATAAACGGTATACGATAGAATATGTAATTAAAATAGAGTCTAAAAATGTTGTTTAAATATTTTGAAGTTTAGAATTATTGGAAACTTTAATTTCTGGATAAAATTGAATGGGACGGCAATTCGAAATAGGATTTACATTCCTAGGCAAAATTTTATGAATCTTCTAAAAGAATATTGGCGCTGAAAGGGCATTTTTTATGCAACAACAATTATCAGCGCCAAGCATAAACGCTTTTAGCTCGAATAAAATGAGCTTAATTATACTGCCCTATCATCGTTTCTTCTTCGTTTCATTCATGATAAAATTTATTTTTTTTTTTCCGAATATAGTTTTCTCTTTTTTTTTGTTACATTAAATATTGTGATATTTTAAATTTGACACTCACCGCACTATTCACATCCACCGATGAAAGCGCTTTCTTCGTTGAAGTGCTAGAATTGGGAGAAACGGAAATAACGGGCAACAACAACAACGACATACATAAGTAAAATTGGGAAGAATAACGATGACCATTTGGCGACACGCCCTTTACACTTGTTTAAATGATACTATTATCTCTTTTCATTTTCGCACTATTTAGGGTAACTAAGTGAATATTAAATCCTCGTTGGATTTGCCGCCCTACATTTCATTTCGTATTTTCTTCAGCTTAATCTAACCTTAATTTTAAGGATTTTTTCTTTTCTTTTATTTATTTTTGGCTCTATATCTATCTAGGCCGCTCTGCTCAGCGAACTATGTTCTGTTAGTTTCCAGCATAAAAGCTTATTTCTATCCGGGCTGCTGTTTCGGAAATTAACTCTCTCGGCCGAAATTGGTTTTCTTTAGGGATTTTAATGGTATATTCTGCTGCTGCCGGCAGGTGGTGGCGACGATCGCGCCGGAAGCTAGCTCGCTTCCCAAATATTTGCTGCTCCTTGCAGATCAACTGCGCTGTACCCCTCAGGCTTGCCCCTCTCCTATAGGGCCTCCAAACGATAAAGCTGCTGCCTAAAACATTCAACAAATGTACCTATCTACTTCAGTGTTCGCTCCTTATCGCTTATCTTCAGATTCACAGCTCAGCACTATTATAACACAAATATTTCCCGATGGCACTTATTCAAGTTTTTTTTTTTTTTTTGGACACAACCAACCTTTCTCTACGCTTGCCAAAATGGAAATAGAAGACCCTGACGCCGGAAAAGTGGCGGTAAGCCTTTACGAGAAAATAGGTGAAATGGTGAAACGTCAACTGTGTGACGTTAACCACTGTTGCTCTCTCGCATCTATTCGTCTATGCCTTTTTCCTTACCCTATCTTACCTTAGCGGCGACACAGTTCCCCAAACTTAATCTGACCAACAGATGGCGCTAGAAAGTATCTTTATCTTTCGAGCAAGCGCTACAAAAATACCCCCTCAGTAAGATGAGACTTGGGGTCAACACTCCAAGACTGATAAAACAGCTTGCGAGGCTACTGCTTTATGTCCTTAGCATGGAACCATCCAACGTAACGTCCCTGCAAATCCTCAAGATCATAATGCACTTCACCAATCTTCTTTCTCACCCTGGCTTTCACAAAGGATGGCCCCAATTTCGCAATGTAACCAGCTGCGAAATTGCTCTGCTTGAAATCTCTGCGATAGACTTCCTGACCTTCACCGAAAGATACCTCCTTTGAGAGCAAATTGTACCTTTTCTCGTTTTTCTCGAACTGATTCTTCATAACTTCTAACGCTCTGCTACGGACAATTTCTAAAGAATCTTCCTTTGAGAACGCCAATGACCTGTCTTCGAGCAGATGAAGAGCTCTCAGCAATTTATATGTGGCACCAGATGATATGAAGTGCTAGCCAAATGTCATGTAGCAGGGTGATGTTCCTAAGCTAGAGTGAACCGCCGATCTGAGGGCCAGCAAATGCTGCTTAGCTGCTCATCCCAATCCTTTTGATCGCTACGAACATACGATCGTATGGAAGCGATGACGGAACGATTTACCCGCTCGGATGCATTCGCATTTCCGGGACACCGAAAGTATGAAATAGCTCTTGCTGCATATATTTAACTACCACATCAGCTGTCAACTTTTTCACAGCCTTTAGGAAAACGAATTTACTGTACTGATCTAGCACAATGAATATCCCTATGTTTCCACTCCTTGACCTGGGATATGGGGCTAAAAAATCGACGTAAAGTTTTTGGAATGGCCTTGCGGATTCAGGAGCTACTCCCATGTCTCAAAGTACTATTAAGAGCCTTGGTCGACTTACAGGTCTCGCAAGACTTAATGTACTCCTTCACATCCTTTATCAGTCTGGGCCAATAATAACACCTCCTTAACCGCTCCAACGTTTTATGCACACCTCCATGTGAAGCTAAGGGATCATCATGAGCACTTCTAAGAGCTTCGTGCACTAGGCCCCTAGGAATCCATAACTTCCAACAAATACTATTATACATCGGGTCTTCTGTTAAATGCTCTGTCTTCCTGTAGAGAAATCCATCAGCTACTTTTAAGTCCGGAAGACTGCTAACATTGGCTTTAACTTTCTCCACAAGTTCCTTATATTCCGGACCGGACTCCAAATCAACTAACAACCCATGACTTCCATCTAAAGCCGCAACCTCTTTCTCGTTAACCCGTGATAAAGCATCAGGGCCTACATTGAGCTTACCGCTTCTATGCTCAATTTTAAAATTGAAGCTTGTTTAGCTTCTTCGAGACAAATTCTATTTGGCATTCTTCGCCACTTTCAGACTTCTGCACTAATACTCCTCCCACTCCGGAGTTGCTGGCATCGCAGTGAATGTAAAATGGCTGACTGAAATTTGGGCTACGAAGAACTGGGGCAGAACAAAGCATCTCCTTTAATTTCGCAAACGCTTCTTCTCCTTCCGGAGTCATCACAAATTTTTGCCTGGGCCTTAAAAGATCTGTCAGCTGCAAAATTGCTAATGAATATTCGGTGCCAACCGACCATTCCGAGAAATCGTCTTAACGCTTTTAAAGACCTTGGCAATGGAAAATCCGTCATTGCAGATAATTTATCTGGGTCCGTTCGAACTACCCCTTCACCCACAATATGGCCTAAATATTTAAAATATTTCATGCAAAATTTGCTGTTCTCCACGTTTAATGTCAAACCAGCAGCTCTATGTGACTAGAAATGGTGCTCAAAACCCTTAAGTGACCCTCAAAGCTGTCTGAGACGATCAGGAGATCATCCAGATACACAAAAACTTTATTTCTAAGTTCAGCCGGTATAACTTTATCCATTAGCCTAGTCATTGTCTGCGACGCATTCGTTAAACCGAAGGGCATCACCTTGTACTGATATAATGCCTTGCCAGGAATCGTGAATGCGGTTTTGTCGCGCGACTGCGGATCTAGTGGAATTCGCCAATAGGCATCTTTGAGATCCAGGCTGGAAATAAAATTGGCTTTAGGTAGACGACTCAAGATAGCATCTATCTGTGGCAAAGGATACGCGTCTTTCTTTGTCACTGCGTTCACCTTTCTGCTGTCGAGACATAGTCGCACCTAACCTGGTTTCTGCACCAGAACTAAAGGAGAAGACCAAGGGCTATCCGATTCCTCAATTACGCCGAGCTGGATCATACGATTAACTTCCTCGAAGAGTAACTTCTCAACAGCTGGCGAAACAGGGAAATGTCTCTGTTTTACGGGCTTGGCTTCCCCAAAATTTATAGAATGGGAAAGCATGCTTGTTTTTCCCAAACCCAAGACAGCGAAAGAAGGAAATTTATCAATAACTGCCTGCAACTTGACTCGTTGGATGTCAGACAAGACATGAGCGTCACTGGTCAATTCTTCAATACTCATTTCCTGTGGAAAGCGTCCAAACACGGTCCAAAAAAATGTCCAAATATAAATCCTGGCGTAGAGAAGGAATAATATATAATTCTAGCTCTTGTGTCATTTCCTCGTACTGAACCGGCGTTTTAAATCGGCCAATCACTTTTTGCCTTTGGCCATCGGCCGTATTGTATGTAACAGGCAGAAGGAAACGTTTCCGACCATATATATGGTATATATATATTCTTGATCAGGAGCAATAGCCGAGTCGATCTGGGCATGTCCGTCTGTCCGTCCGTATGAACCTCGAGATCTCAGGAACTATAAAAGCCAGAATGTTGAGATTCAGCATGCAGACTCCAGAGATATAGAAACAGCGCAAGTTTGTCGATTCATGTTGCCACGCCCCCTCTAACGCCCACAAACCGCCCAAAACTGCCACGCCCACACTTTTGCAAAATGTTTTGATATTTTTTCATTTTTGTGTTAGTCTCGTAAATTTCTATCGATTTGCCTAACAACTTTTTGCCACTCTAACGCCCAAAGCTGCCACGCCCACACTTTTAAAAAATGTTTTGATATTTTTTCATTTGTATTAGTCTTGTAAAGTTCTATTGATTTTGTTCTTTAAAACCTGAGGCCAGAAGATCGGCGGATTGCCGTCAGTATCTACGTCTAATTCCTCAAATTGCTTTTTTAGTTGACATCTAGGTTCGCTGGCTTTTCTCGAAGAACACACGGCTGCTGTCTGGGTCGTGTGTTCAGCTTCACGTTTTTTTGACACTTGTGGCAGGATGGTTTATAGGAGTTTGGTGCTCCACAACCATAGCAAAATATTCTCCTTTTCTGCTCACAATCGTGATACCCTCTTTCCTGCAGTTCCAGCACACCAATGCAAAAGCATCTACCTCGGCTACTTGATCGGCGTCAGAAAACTCCGCCGCGTCATCCGACAAATACTCCTGCACTTGCACGGATACCTGCTTTCGAAAAGGAGCTGGCTTTTGGTACGTTTAACAGCTTATGCCTAATTTCCGGACGCAAATTCCGGCGAAGAGTTTCTATAAGATCTTTTTTCGGCATTGGAACCTCTAGACAGTCCGTTATCTGCACAATGGCATCATCGAAACAGTCAAAGCTTGTTACGTCGGTGTATTCGTGCCTGTGTCCTGGGAAAGGACTCAGGCCGAGGGAACGGCATCCGATGTTCGGGCACCAAGATGCCGGCGTAAGCTCGTCGATTTTGGGTCGTGGGATCTTGGTAAGCCAACGATCTAGGTAAACATTTTCAGAAGGGGTGCTAACGCGCGAAGTGGAGTAGGTCAATAACGATGACATAACGTTTGACGGACAACCTTGACAAAAGGGGATCGTATTGCGCGGCCCGCGACGATCCATCAGGCATGCGGATGCATGAAAGGGAGAGAACGTGGACGAAACATTGCCCGATCGTTTTACGATCAAGCTACAGCTCGTGGGGCAGTGAGGACTGTTGACTGACGAACGGTACGAACTTTTTCAGGCACTACTAATATTTATTCTCGTTATGTTGGGGAGGTGAGGGGCTTACCAAGATCCCACGACCCAAAATCGACGAGCTTACGCCGGCATCTTGTTGCCTGAACGTCGGATGCCCCTCCCTCGGCCTGAGTCCTTTCCCAGGACACAGGCACGAATACACCGACGTAAAAAGCTCTCTCTCTCTCTTTCTGTTTCCGGTCCCTAATTGACTCTCTTAGATCCACATCCGTGCGCGTATCGCGAAACTGCTTGCGTAAAGCTTCTGTAAGCAAATCCCGCCGCGAACTATCGGATACTTTGTGAAAACGCCAATAAAATTCACGTGCCTTCCCATCGAAGAGCACGCTAGCGTTGCCGCAGACCAAATCAAATGGGGAATTGAGCGTCTGCCGGGTTAACGCCTCCACTCGATATAAGAAATTATCCACACCAAGACCGTCTTGAGCCCCATTGAATCGCAGCTTCCAGCTGCTGATGATCTGTCCGACCTTATCCGGACGGCTGCTCAAATCTGAGCTTGTAAAGGCTGAAACGGGTCTATCCGGTAGCTTAAAATCCCCTAATTCAGACGGATCTCCAAAGTTTTGGACAGATTCGGCTGATCTTGGTGGCTCTGTATCTGTGCCGCGAAATTTGGCTGAAATATTTGCCCCATCTGCTCTTTTAGCTTGGTTAGCATATCATTCTGCAGCGCCTTTATTTGTTGCGCTACAATGTTGCTGATCGCTTCTGCGTCAATGCTGCTAACCGATTGCTTTCCTGAAGCTGGGGTTTTCTGCTTAGCAGAGTCTCCCTTAGGCTTGCAACGCGGACAACTGCCCTTTGACTTGATCAGAGAGTCCATGCATTCCTTGTGGAATCATGTCCACATTTTGCACGACTTACTTGAACCGGTAGCAAGGTCTTGTCGCAGAGTGTGCATTTTGTTGACCCCGTAGGTTCTGTATCCATGATTTCTGTCCAAAAATTTTTTTTTTATTTTAGCCCACGAATTCACAAAATCGAGAAAAATCAATAATATAAAACCGAAAAAATACAACTCAAAAAAAACTATAATCATAAGATAAACGCTCCTAAAATAAGTAAATAAAAAGATATATCCAAGTTCCGAACCCTGAGATCGCTATGGAATCTATTTCTAACCCGTTCCACAACAAGATTCAGGCTTCGATTTGAAAATCTGAAGTTTCTACCAATAAAGGTTTATTTGTTTTATAAATAAGAAATCTATAGAAATGTATTTAAATATGTAAATATGTAATATATAAATATGTAAGAAATATGTAAGAATTGAAGATGTAGAAAATAATATAAATTGAAAATGATATTAATATAAAAAATATAAGTCGATAAAATCAATCAAAACTTCGTTTCGCAAATCAAATGCAAATTAAAAAAGCATAGCAATGCTTGCAAATAAAAATGCACTTATATTCAAACAAAAGGTTTCAGCACAAAAGCGAAATGACAGAAAAACTGACGAGCGTTGTCTATTGCTAATCAGCTATAACAACAACATAAAACGTTTGCCGTGGTCAGACATAAGCTTCGCTGTCTGCAGTCCAAGCGGCTGGCGCTTCTTGTCTTCCGTTTTTGTTGGGCCTATGCCTTTCACTATTACACGTGGCCTGAGTTTCTCTTCTGAAAGAAAAACGCTCAGTAATCCTATTCAAATAATAGAAAATTAATAAGTCCCAATGAGATTTGTTGTGTCCCTTTGTCAATGCCTATCATCCGTGGTCAGCTGCTCCCTTCTAAAAGCAAATGCACCTGCTAGTCCTATGCATTTGATGTGCACTGACTCGGGCTGCACTGTGTAGAGTATACACAAGTCTGTCTACTTCCTACTCCGCTGTTGTCGTCTGCGGCCGGCTAGACGATTCAAAACTGAGTCGTCTTCTTCCGTGTTCCTAAGCTTTCGAACAACTGTGAGTGGAAATAAACGATGTTTTTCTAACAGCTGGAGTGCTGTTTCGGAAATTAACTCTCTCGGAAATTGGTTTTCTTTAGGGATTTTAATGGTATTTCCTGCTGCTGCCGGCGGTTGGTGGCGACGATCGCGCCGGAAGCTAGCTCGCTTCCCAACTAATTGCTGCTCCTTGCAGATCGACTGCGCTGTACCCCTCAGGCTTGCCATTCTCCTATAGGGCTTCCAAACGATAAAGCTGCTGCCTATAACATTCAACAAATGTACCCATCTACTTGAGTGTTCGCTCCTTATCGCTTACCTTCAGATTCACAGATCAGCACTATTATAACACAAATAATTCCCGATGGCACTTATTCAATTTCAGTTTTAATAAAACAGCAGGTTTGGCTTGGACACAACCAACCTTTCTCCACGCTTGCCAAAAAGGAAATGGAAGACCCTGACGCCGGAAAAGTGGCGGTAAGCTTTTACGAGAAAGTAGGTTAAATGGACACAGTTGACGTAAACAACTGTTGCTCCCTCGCATCTATTCGTCTATGCCTTTTTCCTTACCCTATCTTACCTTAGCGGCGACACAGTTCCCCAAACTTAATCTGACCAACAGATGGCGCTAAAAAGTATCTTTATCTTTCGAGCAATCGCTACACTTGAAAACCAAGATATTCGACGCATTTTTTCAGAAACGAGCATTTTGCGATATTCAATAATAAACCAACTTTTGATAGAATTCTTAAAACCGTTCTTAATCTTTCATAGGCTTCTTCCTTAGTTTGTGATACTATCATAATGTCATCCATATAAACAATAACATATGAGTATGAAAGTTCACCCAATGCTTTTATTACTGTACGTTGAAATACGGATGGAGCATTTTTTAACCCGAATGGCATGGTTACAAATTCGAATTGGCCCTCCGGAGTAACGAATGCAGACGTTCAATAGAATTTGGGTGGATAGGGATCTGGTGAAAACCGCTAGCCATATCTAAACAAGAAAAGTACCTAGCGCCGCGTAGCCTAGATATTTGGTCGCTTATCAGCGGCAAGGGGTAATTTTCGGCAATGGTGTTTGCATTTAATTCACGGTAATCCACGCATAGTCGATCAGAACAGTTTTTCTTTTTAAATAGTAGCACGGGACTGGCAAACGGAGAACTGCTGGGACGAATAATATTTGATGATAACAATTCATTAATTTTGTTTCTCACAATTTCTTTTTCCTCTATACTAAGTCGATAAGGTCGCTTATGCACAGTTTTGATGGGGTTAATTAGGCGTATCTCTAACTCGACGGTTGTAACGCGTTTGTTTGGAAATCCGCTAATAAATGAGTCTGCAAGTTTATTCAAAATGTCTATTAAATTTGACTTATCAACCCCACACAATTCGGTATCAATGTCAGAAAGATCGGCGCTATTATTCAAAGCAGACTAGTGTACACAGACTTATTCTTAAAAAGTTCAATCTTTTCAGTAGTTATTGTAGCTCCAAAATTCTGATTTAAAGTCTCACCCCCAATTATTATATTATAATTAATGTAACCATTAAGGACTACATAAAAAAGGACTTCGATCGGGTATCCGCTAATAATGACTTTTGATAGAATTTGTAGTGTGCTAGTTACGGTATTATTTCCAATGCCCCTTAACACAACAATGTTGTTAATGCGTGTGCCCGCCAGTTGGGAAGATGCAGATTCCTTCACAAGCGAGCATTCAGCTCCAGAATCGAAATAAAATGGACACGACTTACCGGATGAGATTACGGCACCAATTGGCTCTGCTACTTGACACAAGTTAACACGCTTCTCTCTTGCAGGGCAATTTGGTGAAATGTGCCAGATTTTCCACACTTGTATCACGAAATTGCTCCATTCTGTCCATCAGACGAACGTCCAGCATTTGGATAAGATGCATTTTGCATTTGTTTTTCCGTGAACGGCATTCGCCGATTTTGTGGCCTGTTCTTCCGCAAAAGTTGCATTTTGCATGCGTGTGCAAGCGCGCTTTCTAGCTTGCAAAATATCTGGCAAATGAAAACGCCCGCAACTCATTTTGTAGCTCATTGCGTGTCTTGATAGTAGTTGTGAACACCGTGCGTTGAATTCTAGTGTCAACAATTGCCGCATGCGCCAAGACAGTTGATACCGCAATTTCTTCTTTTGTTATGGACTTCCATTTGGCCATAAGTGTAGTTATAAGTCGGTTTCCATACACAGAAAGGCATTCGCCGTCACTAGGTCTACCGTTCAAGACATTGAACAATGTTGATGCTGGGGTCTCGTTGCCTTCAAATTGCTGCAGAAATAGTTATTTGAACGCATTCCATGGCATTCCAGAAAAGCATATTTGCGAAAGCCAATTAGAAGCACTGCCCTCCAAAGATCTGCTTAGTGCTATTAGCAAAGCACTGCCGTCCAGAGGATTTTCAGCTACGATGAAATCGACAGTAGCGCACCAGGTCGATGCACAAGATCCAGCGGAGTCAGGAGTCGCGCGCGAATATCTTACATTTTTGTAATTATCTTAAAAACTAACAATTTTTACAAATCGACCTTAACACCTATTATAATGCTAACCAAGAGCTATACGTTTTAAATTATTTAAAATTAAAATTAAGTCTTGGTACATGTTTTTTTAAGTTTGAATGCGTACAAATGTCGCATGCGACATCAGAGAATTACCCATATATGTATGTATATAATAAATATAAATAAATAATAAAAAAATAATTAATAAAAATGAAATAATAAAAAAATAAATAATAAAAAATAAATAAATAAAAGAGCCATGTTACTACTTGAACAGAATAAAGCTAGAAAGGTAGTTAATTTTGATAATAAGACAGGAGATAAAGTTTTTTTAAAAACCAAACAGGTCATATCCCTCCCTCATAGGACCATTTGAGGTCATAGAAGTTAGATACAATGATAATATAAAAATAAAAAACAAGAGAACGCTATAATCGAGTTCCCCGACTATCTGATACCCGTTACTCAGCTAGTGGAAGTGCGAAGGAGAGTCTTCAACACTGAAAGTTTTTTGCGGTTTGTGGGCGTGGCAAAAAGTTTTTTGGCAAATCGATAGAAATTTTCAATTCTAATTCAAAAATGAAAAAATATCAAAACATTTATCAAAAGCTTGGGCGTCGCAACTTTGAGCGGTTTGTGAGCGTTAGGGTGGGCGTGGCAAAAAGTTTTGTTGCAAATCGATAGAAATTTAGAAGACTAATTCAAAAATTAAAAAATATCAAAACATTTTTCAAAAGTGTGGGCGTGGCAGTTTTGGGCGGTTTGTGGGCGTTAGAGTGGGCGTGGAAACATGAATCAACAAACATGCGCTGCGTCTATTTTTCTGGAGTTCCTGAGATCTCGACGTTCATACGGACAGACGGACATGGCCAGATCGACTCGGCTATTGATCCTGATCAAGAATATATATACTTCATATGGTCGGAAACGCTTCCTTCTGCCGGTTACATACTTTTCAACGAATCTAGTATACCCGTTTACTCTACGAGTAACGGGTATAATAACTTCACAATACAATTAATTTCTCACAATTTCTAATCAAATTAAAGGCATTCATTTTTAATTAAAGGCACAAATTAATAAATTTCAGTTGCCTTGGCTGCAACTGTCAGGCTTGTCAGTATATCTACGATTGAGCTATGATTTGCATATTTTATTGCTCCCCGACATATTTCAAATCCTATAGCGAATTGGGGCATTGGACGTGATCCAGGGCATTTAAGAGAAATTCCTAATCATATTGGGATTGACTCAAACGGCAATATCGCCCAGCAGGTTTCCCAACGAAAGCGCCACCAAAACCATTGTACCCATCATGCTACCTATCGATGAAGTCCCCACATTATTGACCCCAACTGCAACAACGATTTGAGCCAAATCGTACGATTTCGTTTTTAGGTGCTCTGGTTTTCGTAAAATTATTGCTATCGTTTTGCTATTGGAATCTTTCGTTTCTCATCGCTTCTTGCTGCGCAAACACCTGTTTTCTTTTATTTCTCTAAGTCAAACAACGTGAAATAATGCTTTTTATATTTGCAATTGCTTGTTTTGAAGCCAAGAGAAGGCAGATATTTGAGGGCTTGAGAAAATCTAGAGTTGCCACCTTTTTCACAGTTTTAAATCCGATTTTCGCAATTACTTTTTAACAGCACTTTGACCATTTAGGTACTTAAATTAAGTACCATTAATTACAAACATCACTTTTGGCCCTCTTTATAATTAATTAATGAATTCTTTTATATTTTATAAGTACTTTACCTGCCTGTTTCGTTCCACGAACAGTATGGCAACCTTCGCGATAGTTTTTGGTGACGTACTTATCGACCCTTTACCAAATCGTCAATTGTTGTTGCCGACGGCAAAATTTTGTTTGTCAAATCCGGGGTGGGGTCAGAAATATATTTTTTATAAAATAACTAAGTAGCAGAATGATTTTGTGGGGATGTGGAATTAACATCAATAGACCTCTGAGTTAACTATTTTCCCTTAGTAAATAAGATCTGATATGATATAAAAAAAACCATTTGCTTTTCATTTCGGCCAGATAAAAGTGCCCGTTTTACAAATCGAAAATTTCGTACGATTTCGAAAACCGGAGCACCAATTTTTCGATTACCGGAGCATGCATGAATATTTTCAAATGTATATCTTGGACTTTTTTAACTGAATAGTCGAGAAACTATTTTAATGTACTTTTAACTAAATGAGGTATTTTTTCCTATATATTATATGTTTTAAAATTGTTAAAGTAAAAATAATTTTACAAAATTGCATTTTCGATGTATCGATATATCGATATTTTATCGAAACCGATTATTTCCATGTTCCCAGAATTTTCCTAAACTCAAAAATTAAGAAAAAATAAAAGGATAGACACGTGATTCATTTACCACTGTTCCGTAATATTATTTAACTTTTTGACGTCACCTTGGCGCAAAATGTTGCGGACCACTTTTGTAAGTCTAATGTGTCGATAATCAACTGATTCCATTTTTATTAGAATTTATACGTGAAGTTTTTAAGCAAGTTAATGTATAACTTTTTGCATTTGGCTCTAATATAATTCCGAAAAACGAGTCACTAGTTTTGATACGTGTCAGTTTAGTGGCCACCATTAAGCAAAAATTAATTTCTTTAATGAACGCACGTTAACATTACAAATTCTTATATTTTCATTAAATTGTTGTACATATCTAAGTTTGATCAACTTATATGCTTAATTCAATACATTGTATAACTACAAACATAAACATAGTACAACAAATAAAGAATGTCCAAGAACGGTTTTCTTTGGTTTTTGGCCTTATAGATCATTTGAGACTATTGAATCTTATGACAAACGATATAAATAAAGTTCTTTTTGCTCCTGCTATATACATTTTGAGAATTTACATACATAGCTATGTCAATATATATCTTTAAAGTGTTTCAGTGGAGTTCAAGCCGTTTATTAATTTTGGCCATTTTTGTGTGTATATGTGTATAGAATTATCCTAACAAATCGAAGTCCTTCAACGAAGCAACATTACATATTGATACATATTTATGTACTTACATATATATATACACGTTACTCGTAGAGAAAAAGGGTGTACTCTATTCAGAGATAACTATGTATGCCTGTATACAAAAGTCAAAAGGAAACGTCCGTGTGAACGCCGTGATCTCATTCACTACATATGTATGTACATATAAAAGCTATGTGTACATGTGTAAAAAGTTAAGATTAGGCCTGCCGATTCTTATGACAAATTTCTTACAGAGCTTCTACTAAATAAATGTGTATATAAGAACTAATTGTGAAACTAACCTTTTTAATTCTATTTATGTTTAAGGATCGGAAGGCGAAAATACACTTATTTTGTTAAGGATAAGCCAGTTGGAGAGTAAACCCAAGAACAATGCTCAGACTAGCTAAATCGGACCGAATGCTAGTTTGTCTGTTTGAAATTCAAATACTACAAGCAAGATATATTATGAATCAACAAAACTTAATAAGACACAAGGCTGTGTAAACATTATTCTGTATAAAGATTAGTGTTGTAACAATATCGATAACTTGAGTTTATATGTATCATTTAAATTTAATTCATAAATCATGAAGTTACTTGAAAGTTCACGTTTTGAAGCTATCAACAACGCTCTTTCTATACAAACAAGTGGCATCACGATTTTTGGACGGATAGAAAGTTATTCATGGTATGTTTATTTAGTTATATAAAACTGTATTTTAAATGGTCTTTATTATAGCAAAATGGTTGCAGCTGAGAAAGTATTGTATAAACGATTTACAGCAGATTCTCATGGGCATGACCTTCAGGCGTTATCACCTCCACAAACTTTGACTGACTTTTCGCCCAACTTTCGGCGAAACAACAGTCAATCTGGAGATGAAGGCATTACTCTTTGTGATACAATTTCCAGAAAAACTTTGTTTTATTTAATTGCTACTTTAAATGCGTCTTTTGAACCAGACTACGATTTTTCTGAAGCAAAGGTAAAAATCTATTAAAAGTCTAATTCTTTTTGTTTATACTAAAACTTTTTAAAGTCTCATGAATTTAGCAAAGAGCCATCATTGCAGTGGGTTATGAACTCAATCCATGCGAATTTATCGGCATTAGCTGGAGATCAGTATCAAGTTATACGTCAACCATTATGGTCTGCCGTTGATGACGAAGTGATCCTATCAGAATGTGACATATACAGTTATAATCCAGATCTAAGTTGCGATCCTTTTGGGGAACCAGGCTGCTTGTGGTCATTTAATTATTTCTTTTATAATAAGAAATTAAAACGAATTGTTTTTTTTACAAGTCGAGCAGTGAAGTAAGTAAAACTTAATGTAACTATAATTACTTTATTAAATTTCTTTATTTCAGTTCTCTTTACGCCGGTGAAACCTCTGACTTTTCAATGGAGGAGGAAGTGTACTGAGAAAGTGTTTACCCCCGTTTAAAAAATTTAAAAAAATTAATTGGAGATGACAAAATGTTTAAAGCTGCTATTACATTTTACAGCTCCTCCTTTATTATTAAACGTATTTTTAAAAAATGTTCAAGTATAACTTCACCTCAACAAATCATTTTATACATGAGAAAGCTAAATACAAAGTAAATTGCTAGATTTTAGAATAGCAAATGTAAAAATATGTTAGAAATCTCATTAACTTTGGTCTATACCCAATGCTCGTAGAATAAAAGAGTATACTGTATTCACTAGTAAAAAGTAGAAGGAAGCGTTTACGTAAAGTATATATATTCTTCATCAGGATAACTAGCCGATTCGATCTGGCCATGTCCGTCTAGTCCACCCTTCTATCTATCCGAATAAACGTAAGGGCATAACAGAAGAATTTGAATTGTTTAATCCTGATAAAGAATACATTTATTGATTTTAAAATGAAAACCATTATCAAACCACCATAAATTCCATCATGCAGCGATCAACTTTCGTTGGAGTTTTAACGCTGTTCAGTTAAAAAAAATTCCTAGCAAATGAGGGAATTTTTATACCCGATAAACGTAGAGTTAAAAGATTTACTAGATTCAAAAGAGTATTGTAGGTAGAGGGACTGAAAATGAACTATGCTAATGCCGCATTGTATTTTTGTATTTATCTTGCATTTTAAATTGCCGATGTTCACTTTTGTTTAGTTTAGTTGGGCTTTTTATACCCGTTACTCGTGGAGTAGATTTTTTGAAAAGTATGTGAAAAGTATGGCCATGTCCGTCTGTCTGTCCGTATGAACGTCGAGATCTCAGGAACCATTAAAGCTAGAAAGTTCAGATTGAGCATGGGGACTCCAGGGACATAGACGCAGCGCAAGATTCATGTTGCCACGCCCACTCTAACGCCCACAAACCGCCTAAAATTGCCACGTCCACACTTTTGAAAAAGGTTTTGATATTTTTCATTTTTGTATTAGTCTTGTAAATTTCTATCGATTTGCCAAAAAACATTTTGCCACGCCCACTCTAACGCCCACAAGCCGCCAAAAACTGTCAGCGTTAAAAACTCTCCTTCGCACTTCCACTAGCTGAGTAACGGGTATCAGATAGGTGGGGAACTCGACTATAGCGTTCTCTCTTGTTTAAAATGTGATGGGGATTCGACACCGATGATAAACCTGCATTACCCCTAAAGCAACTGCTGGATTTTACCGACTCGAAAGGTATTTGTAAAGCCAAGACTTATTGCTCCACCAACACAGACTTCCTCTCCGATCACTGTGCAGTCGACCTGTTTCTCAACATCCCGGTATTCCGAAAAACCCCTCAAAGGAAACTTACAAACAGACGCCTTCAAGTTTACCTTCTGGATGCTTTCCTGCCTGAACCCTGACCCCCTCCCACCACACACAGCGACATACACAATGCCATCGAAAGTCTTAGATGCATAACGCTGCAAAGGAATTCGCCGCCCTCGTCGACGCCGAGAACTCCTAAGAGAGACCTCCATTTCTGTTTTTCAGAAGCTGCGGCCCTCGTTGCTGAAAAAAGTCGTCTTAGGAGAACTTGGCTGTCCACAAGCAACCCCAGGGACAAAACAGAACTAAATCGTGCCACCAAAGAGCTTAGGGAAAGGCTCTGCAAACTATGACAGGACTCCTTCCATAGGTTCGCCGCAATCGACAGTCCGAGTGTTCCTGGATCGCCGCAACATCCCGGTATTCCGAAAAACCCCTCAAAGGAAACTTACAAACAGACGCCTTCAAGTTTACCTTCTGGATGCTTTCCTGCCTGAACCCTGACCCCCTCCCACCACACACAGCGACATACACAATGCCATCGAAAGTCTTAGATGCATAACGCTGCAAAGGAATTCGCCGCCCTCGTCGACGCCGAGAACTCCTAAGAGAGACCTCCATTTCTGTTTTTCAGAAGCTGCGGCCCTCGTTGCTGAAAAAAGTCGTCTTAGGAGAACTTGGCTGTCCACAAGCAACCCCAGGGACAAAACAGAACTAAATCGTGCCACCAAAGAGCTTAGGGAAAGGCTCTGCAAACTATGACAGGACTCCTTCCATAGGTTCGCCGCAATCGACAGTCCGAGTGTTCCTGGATCGCCGCAACAACCAGTTGTAACTGAGGAGGTTGGTTAACAGATCGCACCTCTTAAGATCAGCGAATCACCTGACGCATCGGCGCGCAAGCATTAAAAATGTCGCCTCTACAGTGCTCACAGATGTTAGCCAACAATTGCTTCCGAATTAGGTATTTCCCTAAACAGTGGAAACGCGCAGAGGCAAATGTTCTCCTGAAGCCGGGAAAACCTGAAACCAACAGCCTCGTATCCTCTGCAATGAATCGTTAAGCGTAACTGGAAGCATTCGAGAAAAAAATACTGCTGTGCCGTTTCGCTGGATGTTAAACAGGTGCTTGACAAGGTGTAGTACCCTGAAAGTCTATACAAGATCAAATCCCGTCTTCCCAATTCCCACTTAACCCTTCTCAAATGCTACACGGAGGGAAGAGTATTCCATGTGAAATTCGAAAGCTCAGTAAGCACGCCTAGACTCATTAGAGCCGGAGTACCACAATGCAGCGTCCTTGAACCCATCCCTTATAGCCTCTATACCGCAGACCTTCCCACCATTCCCTTGAGGAACCTAACTATTGCCACATTCACTGACGACACCGCATTCCTTGCCACCGCTTCTGAACCCGAAGAAGCATCTGCCATCGTTCAATGGTAACTGAATGCAATAGACCCCTGGCAGCAACTCTGAAACATCGCAGTGAAAGCGGAAAAGTCATCCATTTTTGCACTGCGCAGAGAAGAATGCCCTCCTGTCTCACCAAAAGGAGACACCATACCTAATGTACCCACACCCAAGTACTCTGACATATCGGAAGACGGTCAAAGCTAAGGCAAAACACAAAACTCCTGGTATACAAGGCAATCCTCAAACCGAGATACGCGAGCAGGCTGGAAAACCACCCAAAACCACCTGTCAGTCAATCTCTCAAGCACTGGTCAAACTGTCAGTTTGTCTGTTTGAAATTCAAATACTACAAGCAAGATATATTATGAATCAACAAAACTTAATAATTAATATTGTAACCTCAGTTTGTATATAAAAGTATTATAATTTGAGTTTATATGTATTATTTAAATTTATAGAAAGAGCAACGTTGAAAGTCTCAAAACGTGAACTTTTAATACTCGTAGAATATTATTTATTATTATTATATTTCTTTTTACCATTACGTTAAGCACTACGTTAATGAAACGAAGTCCATTTTTCCATATCCATATCCATATTTTTCCGGTTGCCGTTTGCTTTCTTGCGAACCGGAAGTCTTCTATGGCGACTACCTCCGATGGCTCATTTTCCGGTACCTATTCACGGCAGTTTATATTAACAACCCCCGGCTGACACCGGTCGAGAAGATGTTTTATATCCTCACGAAAACAAGCGGCGAGACAAAAGCCATCGTGTCATGTGGTGTTTGCTTCGGCATGGGAAGCGCTTCAAGATCGGTTTCAAAACAATCGAGTTTTAGTCAAGAGCAAACTCAACCTTCTTTTCAACTCGAGTTCGATATCCCAAGAATATGGTTATGCTGCACTCCACGATTCAGGGGTGTTTATCTGTGCTAGCTCATTCTCACGTATCCACTGACAACTGGGATTGTCTGTTGGTTTTCCTCTGCGCGAGCAAACTGCCAAAGCTGACCCTCTCCTTATGGGAAATCCGAAATCCCGGCTTGAGAAGAAATGAACACCTTGCTGAGCGAAAGATATCGGACAATGGAGGCCATCGAGGATACGAAACCGACTGAGGCTAACCGACTCAGGAAACCGACCATCAGCTATGTGACTGCACGAGCACACACTGTTGTTTTACATGTAAGGGGAGGCACCATACGTTGCTCCATTGCAGCCCCCAAATGGGATTTCCTCAACCTCCCCGACCCCTACACAGCAATCTCGTCCTTCGAGACCCTCTAGCAGAAATGCATCGGCAAGAACTTCAGCGGTGCAAACCTATGACGCTTCCGGCACTTTAGCCGTTCTACTGAGTACGGCAATCATTGACGTGTGTCATTTGGGGATTAACTACCGAGAACGAGCTTTAATCGACTCGGGATCATTTCCGAACGCCTGTTTAATTAAGTTGACATTTCGTAACACCCAGACCTAAGCCTCCGGGCTAAATCATTCTCTCTCCGCGAAGTCCTCGAAGCTGTGTTATTTTGGGATCCGCTCTCCGAATAAGCCGGGTCTACAAGTAGACACCGCGGCGTACGTCCTTCCGGAACTAGCAGGCAAACTGCCCTCCTATCCGATCCTCCGGAATACTTTGAAGGACCTTTTTTGAGAGCTCTCAAATTGATATATTGATCGGGGATGACATTTTACCGTCCATAATGGACCATCATGATTGATGGTATCCGACAAAATATTTGCGTCTTGCTCCTGGGTCAAGAAACTATTCGGGTGGGTGCTAACGGGACCGATTTCCAATGGTAATTCGAAACGGATCGCATCCTTCACGAAACTCAGGTGCACCAGATAGGCGACCCTGATTTTCTCGACATGCTTCTCAGCAAGTTCTGGGAGGTGGAGGATCTACCAGTCAAGATGGTAAAGGTGTCTGATACCTATTGTGAAAGGATCTTTATTCAAACTACGAAAAAAGACGCAAGCGGGAGGTACGTGGTAACCACTAAAAAGCTTCGCGTTGTATTTAATGCTTTGGCCCTCCTATACAAAGCGAGAAGTTTTGTCTCAAATCGCTTGGTTGTACGATCCTGCCGGGTGGCTTGCTCCGTTCATCATCCGTTCAAAAATGTTCATGCAGGAGATTTGGTTGCAGGATCTTGGCTGGGATGATAACCAGATCCGCGTTCCAAGATGGGTCTGGTATCAGCCTGAGGTAACCATAGAGCATCACGGATTCTATGACGCGTCTCAGAATGCTTAAGCAGCGGCTATCTACATCCGCGTCGAGATGGGGTAAAGGGTCTTGACTCGTCTGCTTACAGCCACACGAGTGGTTTCGTTGAAAACAGTAAATCTTCCCGGCTAGAGCTCTGTGGTGCCGTGCTGTGAACCGAAATGGTGAAAGCAATCCTTCCGCATATACCAACCGCCAGTTCAAATATCCTCTGCTGTACAGACTCCACGATTGTTCTAGTCTGGTTACGAAAGCCTGCTTGCAACTGGACCACGTTTGTGGCCAACAGAGTTGCCAAGATCACGCAGCCGACACTAGTCGACTGTTGGGCACACGTTCGATCTGAAACAAAACTCCGCCGATCTAGCCAGTCGAGGCGTATCCCTACATGAATTGGCCGGTAACCATCTCTGGTGGCACGGACCAGAGTGGCTGCAAGGGCCACGAAAGCTATGGCCAGCGCAAAGCGACACTCATCCAGTCCCAGAGCTAGAGCAGCGCGCGGTCAAAGTGCATTTTTCCAAGGCCCCGTCTATCGATTTACTCGAAAGTTGTTCCGGACTGGACAGGGCACTTAGAGTTCTGGCATATGTTCGACGTTTCCTTGAGTGCTGCCGCAAGGGCTCGATCCCGCCCAATTCACGGCCCACTAGGGAAGAATTCCGACAGGCAGAAAGAACTCTGAACTCCATTGCGTAGCACCGAGCATACGGCTGTAGGAAGGGCTTGTCGAGCTTATATACAAAAAAAAGTAAAAAAAATAACTATAAAACAAGAGAGAACGCTATAGTCGAGTTCCCCGACTATCTGATACCCGTTACTCAGCTAGTGGAAGTGCGAAGGAGAGTCTTCATCACTGACAGTTTTTGACGGTTTTTGGGCGTTAGAGTGGGCGTGGCAAAAAGTTTTTTGGCAAATCGATAAAAATTTACAAGACTAATACAAAAATGAAAAAATATTAAAACATTATTCAAAAGTGTGGGCGTGGCAGTTTTGGCCGGTTTGTGGGCGTTAGGGTAGGCGTGGCAACACGGTTTGTGGGCGTTAGAGTGGGCGTGGCAACATGAATCGACAAACTTGCGCTGCGTCTAGGTCTCTGGAGGCTGTATGCTTACTCTCAACTTTCTAGCTTCTATAGTTCCTGAGATCTCGACGTTCATACGGACGGACAGACAGACGGACAGACAGACGGACAGACGGACGGACAGACGGACATGGCCAGATCGACTCGGCTATTGATCCTGTTCAAGAATATATATACTTTATATGGTCGGAAACGCTTCCTTCTGCCTGTTACATACTTTTCAACGAATCTAGTATACCCTTTTACTCTACGAAAAAATGAAAAAATATCAAAACATTTTTCAAAAGTGTGGGCGTGGCAGCTTTTGGCGGTTTGTGGGCGTTAGGGTGGGCGTGGCAAATATTTTTTTGGCAAACCGATAGAAATTAAGGAGACTAACACAAAAATGAAAAAATATCGAAACATTTTTCAAAAGTGTGGGCGTGGCAGTTTTAGGCGGTTTGTGGGCGTTAGAGTGGGCGTGGCAACATAAATCGACAAACTTGCGCTGCTTCTATGTCTCTGGAGTCTGCATTCTGAATCTCAACTTTGTAGCTTTTGTAGTTTCTGAGATCTCGACGTTCATACGGACGGACAGACGGACATGGCCAGATCGACTCGGCTATTGATCCTGATCAAGAATATATTTACTTTATATGGTCGGAAACGCTTCCTTCTGCCTGTTACATACTTTTCAACGAATCTAGTATACCCTTTTACTCTACGAGTAACGGGTATAAAAAGTATGAAAAGAAAAACACCGACGACGATCTAACTTTGTAACCAAAAAACAAGAACATTTTTTCCCAGCCGATCGCCGCAGCCAAAGATCTTTCATACATGAAAACGAAGAATTTTGATTAACGTAATACAACAATATACCTTCCCATGTTTCATTCTTATTATTAAATATGTCATTATTATTATTACTATTAATATATCATAACTATTAATTATTGAATTACACTGATTTATATATATACGATTTATATACGATTAACCTAGTTCATTTCCAGCAACATTTTTTCTATTTGCCAATGAGTACAATACTTATATATATAACTAATTTCGTTATATACATTTTTCTATAACTAATGGTAATACTAGAGATATAACATGAAATGAAATAGGAATTTAGGTGAATTATGTCAGAAATATATACTTGTATTACTAAGATGAATATGAAGTTGATAGGTTCTAAATTACTATGTTAATAAAAGGTTATCAAAATGAATTTTATATAAATTTCTCCTTATTCGGGGGTCATGGATATCAAAGTGTAATGGAATGAGTAGAAGGTAGTCACTTCTAGGGATCCTAAGTGTAATTTGTAGGACCATAAGGATCATGGATGGGTGGGCATTATGCAGACTGGCGTGATAGAAGAAGTGATGTCACGAAGTGTCATGGAATGGGTAGAAGGTAGTCACTTCAAGGGATCCTAAGTGTAATTTGTAGGACCATAAGGATCATGAAAGGGTGGGCATTACGCAGACCGGCATGATAGAAGAAGTGATGTTGCAAGTGTATCCCTTATTTTCTCTCTCTTTAGCTTTTTTATTCTTATTCTAGCCTTTTCTTTTCGTTCCCTTTTAGTCCATAAAAATAGTACGCGAATTTTAATTATTTTTCAATAGCATACGAGCATTTTAACGTGGCGGTTCTTTCTTTTGCTGATCCACCCCCAAGCCGACTAGATATCCGAAATGCCGAGGACATCGCGTGCTCCGCTAACACGTTAATATTCCACCAGCTCAGTATTAGTAGATCGTAATATGCTACAGAAATAATTATGGCGCCCAATTTGGAGACCTAACCTTGGCTGCCTCGTCAGAGTTCAGAATAGTCATCAACATCAAACTGTGGGGAATTTTCGTTTACCACTGGAGACTAAAATATGGTTAGAACATTTTCTTTTGTGTTCACTATTATAAGCAAATTGACCTTAGTCAAAAATGAGTTTATAGCGACATCAGTTTACATAATTGGATTAACTTACTTTAAATAAAGGTATTGTTCCGGGAGTGTAAGTTTGATATGCCGTCCCAAAAAAAAGAACAGATATATAACGCTGATTCCTGTGATTGGTCGTGGATATCAGAGAAGATTTTTATATCCTGCCACGCAGGATAACAAGCGCTGTGCTCTTAGGGTAATAATGGATTAGACCATACTTTTAAGTAAGGGATCTACCTTATTACATTATTCTCATTAGGTGCTTATAAATTATGTGCTTGATTGCTAACTTTTGTAGCCAGAATATATTAGTTGGATCGGTATTAGTCAGCAGCAGTACATGTTTGTGTATATTAGTTAGCAATTGCAGGTAGCACAGGAAATTATAATATAGTAGCAATAGTGCGCTGCCAGACAATGTTTACAGGGGTTTCAGTTGCTTGCGAGTCACCAACTAAGCATTATTATCTTGAAAAAAAAACCGATGGAGCAGTTGCATGTGCGAAAGCAAATAGTTGGCCAGCCAGTGCCCTGGGTAGGTCTCAAAACGATTTAAGTCAGGAATGAATAGTGAATTGTAATACAGGCGACGACAATATGGAAGCGTTACAGCAAGTTACAGCCTCATGAAACAGAAAATCATTCCTTGAGGGGAAATCCCGCTGCAGTTGGAAATATTCCTTCAGCAGGACTCGAGTCGGAATCTAGATTCTCACAAATAGATACAAACTTGCGACCAAATGGGATTTCCTCAACCTCCCCGACCCCTACACAGCAATCTCGTCCTTCGAGACCCTCTAGCAGAAATGCATCGGCAAGAACTTCAGCGGTGCAAACCTATGACGCTTCCGGCACTTTAGCCGTTCTACTGAGTACGGCAATCATTGACGTGTGTCATTTGGGGATTAACTACCGAGAACGAGCTTTAATCGACTCGGGATCATTTCCGAACGCCTGTTTAATTAAGTTGACATTTCGTAACACCCAGACCTAAGCCTCCGGGCTAAATCATTCTCTCTCCGCGAAGTCCTCGAAGCTGTGTTATTTTGGGATCCGCTCTCCGAATAAGCCGGGTCTACAAGTAGACACCGCGGCGTACGTCCTTCCGGAACTAGCAGGCAAACTGCCCTCCTATCCGATCCTCCGGAATACTTTGAAGGACCTTTTTTGAGAGCTCTCAAATTGATATATTGATCGGGGATGACATTTTACCGTCCATAATGGACCATCATGATTGATGGTATCCGACAAAATATTTGCGTCTTGCTCCTGGGTCAAGAAACTATTCGGGTGGGTGCTAACGGGACCGATTTCCAATGGTAATTCGAAACGGATCGCATCCTTCACGAAACTCAGGTGCACCAGATAGGCGACCCTGATTTTCTCGACATGCTTCTCAGCAAGTTCTGGGAGGTGGAGGATCTACCAGTCAAGATGGTAAAGGTGTCTGATACCTATTGTGAAAGGATCTTTATTCAAACTACGAAAAAAGACGCAAGCGGGAGGTACGTGGTAACCACTAAAAAGCTTCGCGTTGTATTTAATGCTTTGGCCCTCCTATACAAAGCGAGAAGTTTTGTCTCAAATCGCTTGGTTGTACGATCCTGCCGGGTGGCTTGCTCCGTTCATCATCCGTTCAAAAATGTTCATGCAGGAGATTTGGTTGCAGGATCTTGGCTGGGATGATAACCAGATCCGCGTTCCAAGATGGGTCTGGTATCAGCCTGAGGTAACCATAGAGCATCACGGATTCTATGACGCGTCTCAGAATGCTTAAGCAGCGGCTATCTACATCCGCGTCGAGATGGGGTAAAGGGTCTTGACTCGTCTGCTTACAGCCACACGAGTGGTTTCGTTGAAAACAGTAAATCTTCCCGGCTAGAGCTCTGTGGTGCCGTGCTGTGAACCGAAATGGTGAAAGCAATCCTTCCGCATATACCAACCGCCAGTTCAAATATCCTCTGCTGTACAGACTCCACGATTGTTCTAGTCTGGTTACGAAAGCCTGCTTGCAACTGGACCACGTTTGTGGCCAACAGAGTTGCCAAGATCACGCAGCCGACACTAGTCGACTGTTGGGCACACGTTCGATCTGAAACAAAACTCCGCCGATCTAGCCAGTCGAGGCGTATCCCTACATGAATTGGCCGGTAACCATCTCTGGTGGCACGGACCAGAGTGGCTGCAAGGGCCACGAAAGCTATGGCCAGCGCAAAGCGACACTCATCCAGTCCCAGAGCTAGAGCAGCGCGCGGTCAAAGTGCATTTTTCCAAGGCCCCGTCTATCGATTTACTCGAAAGTTGTTCCGGACTGGACAGGGCACTTAGAGTTCTGGCATATGTTCGACGTTTCCTTGAGTGCTGCCGCAAGGGCTCGATCCCGCCCAATTCACGGCCCACTAGGGAAGAATTCCGACAGGCAGAAAGAACTCTGAACTCCATTGCGTAGCACCGAGCATACGGCTGTAGGAAGGGCTTGTCGAGCTTATATACAAAAAAAAGTAAAAAAAATAACTATAAAACAAGAGAGAACGCTATAGTCGAGTTCCCCGACTATCTGATACCCGTTACTCAGCTAGTGGAAGTGCGAAGGAGAGTCTTCATCACTGACAGTTTTTGACGGTTTTTGGGCGTTAGAGTGGGCGTGGCAAAAAGTTTTTTGGCAAATCGATAAAAATTTACAAGACTAATACAAAAATGAAAAAATATTAAAACATTATTCAAAAGTGTGGGCGTGGCAGTTTTGGCCGGTTTGTGGGCGTTAGGGTAGGCGTGGCAACACGGTTTGTGGGCGTTAGAGTGGGCGTGGCAACATGAATCGACAAACTTGCGCTGCGTCTAGGTCTCTGGAGGCTGTATGCTTACTCTCAACTTTCTAGCTTCTATAGTTCCTGAGATCTCGACGTTCATACGGACGGACAGACAGACGGACAGACAGACGGACAGACGGATGGACAGACGGACATGGCCAGATCGACTCGGCTATTGATCCTGTTCAAGAATATATATACTTTATATGGTCGGAAACGCTTCCTTCTGCCTGTTACATACTTTTCAACGAATCTAGTATACCCTTTTACTCTACGAAAAAATGAAAAAATATCAAAACATTTTTCAAAAGTGTGGGCGTGGCAGCTTTTGGCGGTTTGTGGGCGTTAGGGTGGGCGTGGCAAATATTTTTTTGGCAAACCGATAGAAATTAAGGAGACTAACACAAAAATGAAAAAATATCGAAACATTTTTCAAAAGTGTGGGCGTGGCAGTTTTAGGCGGTTTGTGGGCGTTAGAGTGGGCGTGGCAACATAAATCGACAAACTTGCGCTGCTTCTATGTCTCTGGAGTCTGCATTCTGAATCTCAACTTTGTAGCTTTTGTAGTTTCTGAGATCTCGACGTTCATACGGACGGACAGACGGACATGGCCAGATCGACTCGGCTATTGATCCTGATCAAGAATATATTTACTTTATATGGTCGGAAACGCTTCCTTCTGCCTGTTACATACTTTTCAACGAATCTAGTATACCCTTTTACTCTACGAGTAACGGGTATAAAAAGTATGAAAAGAAAAACACCGACGACGATCTAACTTTGTAACCAAAAAACAAGAACATTTTTTCCCAGCCGATCGCCGCAGCCAAAGATCTTTCATACATGAAAACGAAGAATTTTGATTAACGTAATACAACAATATACCTTCCCATGTTTCATTCTTATTATTAAATATGTCATTATTATTATTACTATTAATATATCATAACTATTAATTATTGAATTACACTGATTTATATATATACGATTTATATACGATTAACCTAGTTCATTTCCAGCAACATTTTTTCTATTTGCCAATGAGTTACAATACTTATATATATAACTAATTTCGTTATATACATTTTTCTATAACTAATGGTAATACTAGAGATATAACATGAAATGAAATAGGAATTTAGGTGAATTATGTCAGAAATATATACTTGTATTACTAAGATGAATATGAAGTTGATAGGTTCTAAATTACTATGTTAATAAAAGGTTATCAAAATGAATTTTATATAAATTTCTCCTTATTCGGGGGTCATGGATATCAAAGTGTAATGGAATGAGTAGAAGGTAGTCACTTCTAGGGATCCTAAGTGTAATTTGTAGGACCATAAGGATCATGGATGGGTGGGCATTATGCAGACTGGCGTGATAGAAGAAGTGATGTCACGAAGTGTCATGGAATGGGTAGAAGGTAGTCACTTCAAGGGATCCTAAGTGTAATTTGTAGGACCATAAGGATCATGAAAGGGTGGGCATTACGCAGACCGGCATGATAGAAGAAGTGATGTTGCAAGTGTATCCCTTATTTTCTCTCTCTTTAGCTTTTTTATTCTTATTCTAGCCTTTTCTTTTCGTTCCCTTTTAGTCCATAAAAATAGTACGCGAATTTTAATTATTTTTCAATAGCATACGGGCATTTTAACGTGGCGGTTCTTTCTTTTTCTGATCCACCCCCCAGCCGACTAGATATCCGAAATGTCGAGGACATCGCGTGCTCCGCTAACACGTTAATATTCCACCAGCTCAGTATTAGTAGATCGTAATATGCTACAGAAATAATTATGGCGCCCAATTTGGAGACCTAACCTTGGCTGCCTCGTCAGAGTTCAGAATAGTCATCAACATCAAACTGTGGGGAATTTTCGTTTACCACTGGAGACTAAAATATGGTTAGAACATTTTCTTTTGTGTTCACTATTATAAGCAAATTGACCTTAGTCAAAAATGAGTTTATAGCGACATCAGTTTACATAATTGGATTAACTTACTTTAAATAAAGGTATTGTTCCGGGAGTGTAAGTTTGATATGCCGTCCCAAAAAAAAGAACAGATATATAACGCTGATTCCTGTGATTGGTCGTGGATATCAGAGAAGATTTTTATATCCTGCCACGCAGGATAACAAGCGCTGTGCTCTTAGGGTAATAATGGATTAGACCATACTTTTAAGTAAGGGATCTACCTTATTACATTATTCTCATTAGGTGCTTATAAATTATGTGCTTGATTGCTAACTTTTGTAGCCAGAATATATTAGTTGGATCGGTATTAGTCAGCAGCAGTACATGTTTGTGTATATTAGTTAGCAATTGCAGGTAGCACAGGAAATTATAATATAGTAGCAATAGTGCGCTGCCAGACAATGTTTACAGGGGTTTCAGTTGCTTGCGAGTCACCAACTAAGCATTATTATCTTGAAAAAAAAACCGATGGAGCAGTTGCATGTGCGAAAGCAAATAGTTGGCCAGCCAGTGCCCTGGGTAGGTCTCAAAACGATTTAAGTCAGGAATGAATAGTGAATTGTAATACAGGCGACGACAATATGGAAGCGTTACAGCCTCATGAAACAGAAAATCATTCCTTGAGGGGAAATCCCGCTGCAGTTGGAAATATTCCTTCAGCAGGACTCGAGTCGGAATCTAGATTCTCACAAATAGATACAAACTTGCGACCAGATCGTATCAGCCAGATAGTTATAAACTGGAAATTGCAATTTTCAGGTCGTTCAAATATGTCGATAGATAACTTTATATATAGAGTAGAAGCACTAACTTTTCAAACCCTAAATGGTAACTTCGATCTTTTATCTCGCCATATAAGTAACTTTTTAGAAGAAAGCGCTAATGACTGGTTTTGGCGGTACCACAATTCAGTGGAGCCATTTGCGAGACCCCATGAGGGCACAATTTAAAGACGAGCTGACAAACATTCGGTCAGCCATTGACTGACGTAAGCAAAGGAAGAACGAATCTTTTGACGAGTTTTATGAGTCGATCGTGTTGTTAGCCGATAAGCTTTCAATGCCCTTGTCAGAGTTGGCACTGTTGGACATATTGCGCGCAAGCTTGCAGCCGCAAAGTCAACATGAGCTGCTTTACGAGAAAATTAGTAACCCAGCACACCTTCGCCATTTAGTTAGAACACGTGAGGTGTTTATGCAGAACTTAACGAAAAATAAACCAAACTTTCAAAGGCCTCAAGCTCCTGTGCGACGTTCAATTCACGCCGTAGAGAGCCATGCCAATGGCGAAGGGCACTTTAGCGAGGATGACGAGAGTCTTGACGTAGCTGCAATTAATTTGGTATGCTGGAACTGCCGAAAAAGTGGCCATCGATACCAAGATTGCCTTAGTGAACGTCAGGTGTTCTGTTATGGCTGTGGCCAGCCTAATACCTATAAACCTTCTTGTTTAAAATGTACGGAATCAAAAAAACGTAGTGGGCCGTGCACCAGTGGCAAGTGCACGGATGAGTAAAAATGAAAAACAGGCTCTGATCTCTGCCATCGTAGGTCGGCGTACGACCATATGCAGAAGTTACTACACTACGAAAGCAGATGATAGGATTAATGGATACAGGTGCATTTATCAGTTTTGCCTTCCGGCTTGACAGTCCAAGGCTTGGCGATATTCAGCCTAGCAGGTGAAGATAACAAGTTAGCTGATACTATCACGCAACGCGAGCTGACGGCGAATCAGCGTAATCAATTAGAAAAGGCTGTACAATTATTTCCTTCATTTTTAGAAAAGGGTCTAGGGAAAACAAAATTGTAGCATCACGAAATAGATGTAGGAAGTGCGAAACCTATTAAGCAGCGCCACTATCCAGTTTCGCCGGCGATCGAAAAACTCATGTATGAGGAAATAGATCGCATGATCGCCCTTGGAGTCATTGAAGAATCTAATAGTTCCTGGTCCTCGCCAGTGGTGATCGTTAGAAAGCCAGGCAAGGTGCGCCTTTGTATCGATTGCCGAAAAATAAATATGGTGACACGGAAGGATGCTAATCCCATGCCTCTCATAGAGGGTATATAGAGTCGTCTCCCTAAGGCTGAGTATATTACTAGCCTTGACCTCAAAGATGCGTATTGGCAAATACCCCTTGAGCCTGAATCTAGAGACAAAACAGCCTTTACAGTGCCTGGAAGGCCCCTGTATCAGTTTAAGGTTATGCCTTTCGACTTGACCAATGCTCCATCCACCATGTCAAAACTAATGGATCGTATAATTCCAGCCTACCTTAGAAATGAGGTATTCATCTATCTTGATGACCTTCTTATAATTTCCGACATCTTCGAACGGCATACAAATGTTCTTAAAGAAATTGCTGAGGTCTTGGCTAAAGCGGGTCTCACTATTAATGTACAAAAAAGTAGGTTCTGTGTGCCTGAAGTTCATTATTTGGGTCATATTGTCGGTCATGGGATTATAACCATGGATGCTGCTAAAATTGAAGCCATCAAAGCGTATCCCACCCCCCAGTCTCAAAAACCACTTCGCCGATTCTTAGGCATGACTGGGTGGTACAGTAAGAGAAGAGAATTAATTAGAGTAATAATTAGAGAATTATGCGTCAATAACCTCCCCGCTCACAGACTCTTTAAAAAAAAAAAATTCTTTACTTTGTCAAGCGCGGCTGAGCAATCCTTTCAAGATTTGAAAGCACCATTGTGTAAGGCTCCCGTTCTGCATATGCCTGATTTTACGCGCCCGTTTTTCATACATTGTGATGCGAGTCACACGTTAGTTGGCGGCGTTTTAATGCAAATCAACCAGGCTGAGGGTAAAACTCTTGCAAACTCAAAAGCAGGTAACTGTTTTCCTGGAAAAGGCGCACGATAGCCCTTTATCCTCGCACTGTGGGATTAACAAAACATTAGAAAGGGTACGAAGGCATTATTTTTGGCCAAATTTAGTTAACGAAGTTAAAGAGTACGTAAATAATTGTGCAGTATGTAAAAGTATCAAGCATCCCAATTATGTTTTGAGACCCCCTCTGGCTAAAACAGGTGAGTCGCAACGGCTATTCCAAAAGCTTTAAATCGATTACTTGCGGCCTTATCCCCGTTCAAAATCAGGTCACGTGGGGATATTGGTGTTCCTCGATCACTTTACAAAATTCCCATTCTTAAAGCCAGTGAAAAATTTCACTGCTTAAGCTATTCTGAAGTATCTTGAAGAAGACATGTTTCACTGTTTTGGAATTCCGGAGCTTATAGTATTCGACAACGGAGTTCAGTCAAATCAAACATATTCAACAATCTATTGAAGAAATACGGCATTCAGCATGCGTATGCCCCTCAAGCTAACGCGTCAGAACGGGTAAACCGTAGTATTATCTCTGGAATCAAAGCGTATGTTCATCCGGATCAGTCTAATTGGGATGAGAAACTTATTAGCTGCATAGTAGCAGCATACCTTGCGATTGGCATTCAGCTGTTAACAATACCCCATATCGCTTGGTTTTTGGTCAGCACATGATCACAGAATGTTCTACATGCAAGCTGTTGAGAGAATTGTATCAAGCAGTTCAATTCAGTCGAGAGGATTCTGTGAATATTTTTAGAAAAGAGCAGTCAAAGCAAAGAAGCAACAACAATGTCGGAATGAGAAGTTGTATAACTTAAGAAGCCGAGTCGTGTCATATACCGTTGGCCAGGAAGTTCATCATAGAAACTTTCAGCAAAGCAAGTTTGTAAAAGGGTTTAATGCCAAACTAGCACCAGCATTTGTGAAAGCTAGAATTAGAATAAAGCTAAGTTCAACTTATTACGAGCTGGAAGACCTTCAAGGAAAATTAGTTGGAAAATTTCACGCGGAAGATATCAAACAATAAGATAAATTAGCTCTCCAAGCTGGTATCACACATTGTGAGACCATGTCTCCCAAGTGCGATTTTAGCGGTGGGGATTTGTAGGAAGGGCTTGTCAAGCTTATATAAATTAACTTCCGTTTAATTAAAAACTCAGAAACTTTATTTCGTTGTGGTTTTATTCAACTCCAAATTGTGACTGAACAGAAAATATCTTAGAATACCCTAAGCTAGCTGTGGGTGTTAAGCAGCGCCGTGGCACAGCTCTGTAGATCTGGTATAAACTGACCATGATCTGCAATGTCAGCAATTTGTCGTCAAGGGCCGAATGTGCGCACGCAAGACAAACTGCGGACGCTGTTGATGGCATTTGCGACGTTTTAAACGGATGTTTAGTTTATTGAACTGAACAGTGGATTACAATGTTGCAGTTCTTCAGTTGGGTCGGCGGATGTTTAGTTTATTGAACTAAAGTAATGTTGCAATATTTTCTTCTTAAATGTTGTTTTGTATTATTAGCTGTAGTTTTATTATTTATTGATTCGTTGGCTGTTTATATTGTTTTGTATTAACTATAGTTAACTCTCCCTCCTCAAAATCCTGCTAGTTCCGGATAAATCTTCTTGGGCTGTGATATTGTATTCATCGGGATTGTATTATTTAATTTTTGGGGAGCTTTTTCTTGTATTTGTAGAATAACTTTTTCTGTTAATCGACAAAGGAATTTTGGAGTAGAAATAATGATGATTATGATGCAAATAAGGGTGAGAATGGCTATGCGATTAGCCGTAGAGTGCGTCGCCAATTCGTTAGATGCTTTGTATTTTATAATATGGAGAGTTTCTAATGCTTTTAAGGATAGGACTTGTAGTCGTTCGGCTTATTTTGGATTAATTTGTATTAGTGGTATTCCCGGCTTCATAATTGTTGTTTCTTTATTATTAAATTCTTTGCCCTTTATGTAAATGTTGTCATTCCAAAAGTGCACTAAGTATGTGCCCATTATATGTTAAGTTATATTATTATTGGTTATATTGCCATAAAAATTATTAAGTAGAATTATGCTCTTGTCGATTTCTTCTATTTCTTCAATATGTCCCGCGTTACTAAAGTCACACAGCGATTCCTTTCCCTGAACTAACTTAAAAATACATTTTGTGTTATTTAGGTTTACAATATTGTCCTTATTACAAATTTTTAGATTATTAGATAATTTACAATTTGTTGGTATTTTTAACATTTGTTCTTTATATTGGAATATTTCGTTAGTTTCTAGGTGTACAATGAAATGATTTTTAATTACAGGCTTGATTAAAAGGTTTTCATATGTTGTTATTTCTAGTTCTGGGATTTTGACAATATAAATAATTGATGTTTTATTGTGGAGGACCGATACATCGACAAATTCTAACATTTCTTCAACGGACAATCTAACCTGATTCTGTAAACTTGTCGCTATTTCATTACTAAAAAAATCGTCACGTTTAATTGAACTTGCCAACATATTTGAAACTTTAGTTAAATTGTTTATCCTGTTTTGTAGTTCGTTATTTATAATTATTTGATCGTTATTATTTGAAATAAGGTCGTTTAGATTATTTTCGATCATTACTAAGTCAGGGTTTCCTGCAATGTATTTCCAGGCTGATCCAATCCAATTGATTGATCTGGCCTGTCTATTTTTAAATGATAAGTAAGAGTGCCTAAGTCTGAGAGTGTTTGGACTATTTCGTGGGTTAAGGTATGGTATAAGTAGCTATTTCTTAGGTCAGTAACTGTGTGCTCGCGAAGTGTGCTCAGAAGTTCGTTTTCGATTTGTTGTATATTTGTAATATGAATAAGGTTTATAGACGATATTTTTATTTTTCCTTCTCCTTGATAAATTGTTATAGTATGCGCGTCAGTGTAATTTGTGATATCAAAACCATTAAAATTAAAAGATACCTATGAAAGAAAAATTTCTTTTATTAAACAGCCAAGTTTTTTGGCGGGTATGGGCCGATCCCTTCATGATCGGATTGATACTCGCAGTCGGACGACAGCTGGTAAATGTGATTGGTCTTTATATTTTTATACCCGTTACTCGTAGAGTAAAAGCAAAGACATTATAATAACAAGATGCGTAACGGCCATACATTAGTTTTGCACTATGCAGCCACTTTTTTGGTGACGACCAAAATTGCTCTCTTTTCGCTCGCCTAAAATTGAGAGCGTAAAAATCTAAAAATAGAATTGTCTTACTTGTGTGAGTTAAAACATTAAAGGAGATAGTGTGTATGTGTGCGTGCTTCTGCTAGAAGACGATTTTCGGGCCGAAATCAATTTTGATCTAAGAAACGAATTTGATTAATGTTTTGGTCAATTTCGATTCAAAACTATTATGGTTTGAAAGAAGTTTTTTTAATATTCGTTTGATAAAATCGCCGCTCGAATTAGCTACCGGTTACATATTTATATTTATATTTATATTGATAATTATTAATATGTAATATATGTAATATATTTCCGTACTTTACCAATGCAACAAAACGACTTTAATTGATTATAAATACAATTATATAGCGAAATTTAAAAAAATCGAGGAGCTATACGTATAGTCAGCTTTAAGCAAACGTTTTAAGAGAAAAAAAAAACGTATTAAAAGAAAAAACAAAAAAAATTGGCGCGCTTTTCTGCCTACCCATAATTGCGGGCTGTTTTAAAAACAACAAAATGAAATATAAGAAAATAATTTAAATGAATCTTAGTTGCATTTTAAATACTGAAAATTCCTAATTTTCATACTAGTAATTTGACTAAATAACTACAGTAAATAATTAAAACGTATACAAAGTAAATTATTATTACTACTGTAATTTAAAACAAAGAATTTCCAAAAAAATAAATTACATTTCAAAAGTAAATATTTCATACAAATAATTCATATTAAAAAATTAATATTTATAAAATAAATAAAAATATGGAATCTGTTTATTGCAAAATTGATTTCTTGAAGCACGAAGTGCGGACATAAGCACCGAAGAATCATTGTCTTCTTATATTTTTCACACGTCGCACGGTGAATACTCTAATGACAATTATTCTAATATAAAGTCATCTTTTAAAATTATTATGCATTTTTTTGTACATAGATTGTGCTATTATTATTTCTGTGTTAAATTTGAATAATTGTTATGTTAAGGCAATGCAAGACTAGAGTTCTTAAGTGGTGTCAATTTATAAAAAATAATATAGATTTAAAGTCTAAGAACTTCTAAGATGAAGGGCATATTTTGTCATTTTTACAATGCATGTGCATACGTGTGCACCAATACAGTGGTCAGCTGTCGCTGTATGCGTACAAGAGAGCTGGTGGCTCTAGAGCTCTCCGCTCTCTGGCTTTTGAGTAAAATTTCGAGAGAGCGAAAAGCCACTTGAAAAGCCACCACGAAAAAATCGTGTGCAAAAAAATCGTATGGCGTTACGCATCTTGTTATTCTAATGTCTTTGGTAAAAGGTTATACTAGATTCGTTGAAAAGTATGTAACAGGCAGAAGGAAGCGTTTCCGACTATAGAAAGTATATATATTCTTGATCAGGATCAATAGCCGAGTCGATCTGGCCATGTCCGTCCGTATGAACGTCGAGATCTCAGGAACTATAAAAGCTAGAAAGTTGAGATTCAGCATGCAGACTCCAGAGACATAGAAGCCTACAAACCGCCCAAAGCTGCCACGCCCACACTTTTGAAAAATGTTTGGATATTTTTTCATTTTTGTATTAGTCTTGTATAGTTTTATCGATTTGCCAAAAAACGTTTTGCCACGCCCACTTTAACGCCCACAAACCGCCCAAAAACTGTCATTGTTGAAGACTCTCCTGCGCACTTTCACCGTCTGAGTAACGGGTATCAGATAGTCGGGGATAGTCGGATACTCGACTATAGCGTTCTCTCATGTTTTTGTTTATTTTTTATTATTTTATTTATATTACTTTTTTTTCAGACTGAACGGACTTAGGTTTAATTTTTTAGGAGTTTTACGGACCTTTTTTAGTTTTATATAAAAAAATTATTAGGCGCTTTTGATATTACTTTTATGAACAACTCTTCCGGCATCGGTGACAATAGTTGTATTTCTGTTTTCTTTTACTATTTCTTTTTTAAATCGGGGGGTTAATTTTGAGCCTAGTCTGGTATTTTGTTTGACAAATATAACTTGCCCTGGTTGGTCGGTTATTATTTCTTTTCGTTCTTTATTATGGTTTTGTAAATCTGTCATTTGTTTTTGTTGAAGTTTTTCTATGTTATTTTGTCTGCTTTTTTCATATTGTTCAGGGTCAGTGGTCAAGTGTCTGCCAAAAAACACACCAAGTGGTCGTTGTTTTGTTACGGAGTGTATTGAGTAATTATACTCATAAACGGACCTGTCTAATTGTTCTTCAAATGTACGGTGCACCTGTTTTGCTTTTGAAACATCTCATGGTTTCGGCAAGAGTGGAATGGAATCTTTCTATTTGTCCGTTAACTGAACTTCTATAGGGAGGAGCTTTGTAAATTTCGATGCCTAATTGATCTTTTAACATGAAGGTAATGCTAGCTGAGTTAAATGATTTTTCATTATCCATTACCATTATCCAATTTGGGTACGCCGAAGTAAAACAAAATGTCGTGCAAGGGTTTTTTTTACATCTTCTATTGATTTTGAATTTATGATTTTTGCACAAGCTAATTTGGAAAATTTATCGATTGCTGTCAGGACAAATTTTTTTTCTGTCGAGAATATGTCTTTATGAATTGTGTGACCCGTATATTCCGGAATTGGTGTTTCTGCTGTTTCTGGATTAGGTGGGTGCCTATCATATTTCACTTCTCTGCATACTTGACATTGTTTTACGAGAGTAGATATTTTTTGTTTCATTTTAGGGAAATAATATTTTTGGGCTATTTGAATTTTATTCTCCTGAGCGTTTCTGTGAGCTCTATTATGGGTTTTGTAGTATTTTTTCTTTTTGTTCGGCTTCTGAATTTAGGTCAATTACTTTAGTTTGTGTGAATCTAATATTAAAGGATTGGAAATGTTGAAGATATAGTTTTTGGATCTGTCCCATTATGTCTTCTGTCGTATAAATTCCATTTATAACTGTTGGGTTTAAGTATTTTTGTAGTAATTTTAGTAGGTCATCGTCAGAAAATGTTTGTTGTGAGATTATATGTCTGTGGAATGTGGGGAATGGGAGTATAAATTTGTAGTCAGGTGGATGTTCTTTATGAATGAATATTTGGTTTTTAAATGCGTTAATCGGGACCTCGATACTTGGGATGAGATTTTGGTTTGAGCTTTGAGCGCTATGTTGTGTTGAGGTGATTGCATTTATGGTTTATAAAGAAGTTGTTTGTTATATTCGTCAAGGTATGTCTTCCATCTCCTAATTGCTATACCTCCTTTCCAATTACAGTCGTGCATAAGCGGTTCATGGTCTGTATAGATATTCACCTTTGACCCTCCATACAAATAACCTTTGAATGTTTTTACTGCCCAACATATGGCTAACTTTTCCTTTTTGGCTGTTTCTTAATTTTCTTATGTTTCGGATAGGGTTCTAGATATGAATGATATTGGTCTATCGTTTTGGGAAAGTACTGCATAGTCTGAGGCATCTGTAGTTAGGACATATTCTTTATTAAAGTCGGGATATTGTAAAATTACATCATCGGATATTAGGGTACTTTTGATTTTTTCGAACGCCTCCATGGCTTCACTGTTGAGTTGAATTTGTTTTCTAGATGAAGCTGAATTGGAAATACGACCGTCTTCTCCTCTGAGCAATGTTGTGAGCGGTCTAGATAGTGATGCGTAACCCATTATAAATCTTCTATAGTAACTTGCTAATCCAAGAAATGCTCTTAGTTCTTAAAATTGTTTTTGGTTGGGATAGTTGGCTATTGCTGCTACTTTTGTTGGATTTGTTTCTATTCCTTTATCGGATATAACAAATCCCAAAAACTCGTGCTTTATCCCTATACAGGTTGGTCATGAGTCGTTCTGATTTGGTGCATAATTCCATGCAGCCAATTTTATTTAAAATCTGGGATAAATGCTTGTATACTGTTTGGTGGAATTCTTTAACAGTTTGATTTGCAGCTGGGTTATTATCGTCATTTGATATTCAAGTGTACCCAAATCTCTCTTGTCGGCGTAGTGTAGTGTAAGACATTTGGAAATAGCATTCCAATTAAGGGGGACACTGTATGATTCGAACGCTGTGTCTGCGTTACCGGTAATTTTATTCCTGATAGTATGCAAAATTCCAAAATATTTTGGGGTACCTACGGTGTGTTCATAAGTTTTTAGTATTCGATCAATGCCTTTCTTCCACGAACTGAATTCGGACGGATTGCCGGAAAATTCCCGAAGACTTTTTACTATGTCAGGAATCTTATCAAGATCAGCTAGATTTGCTCGGAATTGTGGTAAAATTTCTTGGTTTTCTGCACTTGTAAAGTTGAAAATTGTTCGGCTAAAACTTGACGAATGGTAGATTGTAATTGTTCTTGATCCATGTTTCTATTTTGTTGAAATAATTCTTGTCTTTGTCTATGGCGTGATTTTTCTTCGATTAGCTTAGAACAGCTTACTGCTGGTGTAACTGGCTGCTCTAAGAGAACGGGTGGCCTGATAAGGTTATTTTGATTAGCCATACGAGTGAAATTTGTCAGGGAATTTGTCGATGTTAGGGAATTTAGTTTAGTTTGATTTAGTGTTGAAATTAGTATACATTTTGTGGTGTGTTTTAGGGTTATGGGATTATATTTGACTTCAAGTTATTATGCAAGTTTAGTGCGAAAAGGAATTTGTATTAAAAAATTGGTTCTTTTAAATATTTTGTTCAATGGTAAGGTTTGTTGAAAAATTTGTATTTGAGAATGCAATGAAAACCAGCAGCTGGTTTTACCCTTTTACCTTGAAGGGTCCTTTGTTTAGGGTTCGCAAGATTGGGTTTTGTTATACCACTCGTTGAAAAGATTTTCTTTATTTATTCAGTTGTAGACTGAGTGGTGGAGTTTATTTATTTATCGCTTTACGCCTTTTTATTTCGTTATATTAGAAAATATTGTATTAATATATTTTTTAGAAAGATTTTTTTATCTAGTTATTGTTTTCTTTTAGCACTTACTTTCACTTTGTTTTTGCTTAAACTTTATTTTGGTTTGTTTTCACTTAAAACTTTCGATTTGATTGGTGTGTTTGTTTTACTTATTCACTAGCTTACATTATTTGAATGATGCGGCTATTCCTCCTGATGGTCGGGATGTTGTCCTGTTCGCTTTCTACTTGGGATCGCAGGAGCACACAAAATAGAGGATGTTCTGCGGGCGTACCTGACAAGACTTGTAGACCACCGATAAATTTGCCTGTGTTGTTTTCCGATTTCCAAATTAATGGAAAGAGCCACTTCGAATTACAACTGGGTTTTCTTCTTGGGCCAGTGGAGTAGCAGCAAACTTTTTATTTTTTGCATTAAGCTGAACTTAATCACTTTTTCCTCTCACTGGTCCCTGTTCGGGCGCCAATTAACTTCCGTTTAATTAAAAACTTAGAAACAGAAAATATCTTAGAATACCCTAAGCTAGCTAGTAATGTTGCAATATTTTCTTGTTAAATGTTGTTTTGTATTATTAGCTGTAATTTTATTATTTATTGATTCGTTGGCTGTTTATATTGTATTGTATTAACTATTGTTAACTTATACAAAAAAAAAGAAAAAAAAAAACTATAAAAATACACTAGATATGAAAGACAAAAATAAAAAAAAGGAATTTCATTTGTATGACTAATCTATCAAGATAGGGTGGCGTCATCTATGGCACCATCATCGAGTGCAGTTATCTGCGTTTGGTTTTTTTTTTGTCGTCGTGATTGAATTGCATTAGCAATGTGTTTCAAAATAACGACAAGCTAAGTGCAAGCTGTGAGTATGCTTACAGAATAAAAAAAAAACTTATAAATAAAGCTTAATATGCTATTTTATCTAGATACACAATAAAATTTTCAAACAAAAAAAAAAAGACAAAAAGAACGACACAGAAAAAAAAGACCACGCGAAAAGTAGTAAAATCCTGTGGAAAAGAAAGAGCAGTCGAATTACTGGATGCCCGGCCTGAATTCAGGGTAAATATTTTATGACCCCAATTAAAGAATTAAGAAGTGGGTTTCGTTTTATTTTTGTTTTCCTTTGGCGATTTTTTATCTTTGGAAAATTCATAGCGTGAAAACATCGATGACGTCATAAAAGCAATACCTGTGCCGGCTGCAAAAACCAAAATAAATGAGACGAAACGAAATCGTAGCTGCTAGCCAGTGCAGGCGATGCGACGTCGAGCTACCCTGTTCAAAAAGCTCTCACATTGCGGCTAGTGCCATTCTCATCCGCGATATTTGCCTCTATCACCTGTTAGTTCGACCAATGGGAAACCAATTCGTTTAAAGTTTAAAATTACTACCTCTTGTTATGGTATTAGGAAACATGAAATTAAAAAATAAGGCAATCAAACAAGAGTAAAATGTTGCTGAAGTGAACGGGTGAAAACTAAAATACAAAGTGAAAAGAAAAGTGTGTCAAAAATAAAAGAAAGAAATCGAAAAAAATAATAATAAACGTATAATTCCGCAAGCTAAAATTAAACAAACACCCTAAATACTAATGTGATTTTATTACCAAAAAAATAATGAAAGGAAAAACACCGACGACGATCTAACTTTGTAACCAAAAAACAAGAACTTTTTTTCCCAGCCGATCGCAGCAGCCAAAAATCTTTCGCCGCCGGAAATTACAGCAAGTGCTCTATTACATATATTGTTTTATTCTACTCTTTATTTAGTTATTTCGTCATCGGTAATACGCAATGAGCTTTAAAAGCTGCAGTAATTGTTTCGCATTAAAATTAGTTTTGTTGTGATTACGCCTTTCGTCTTTTGCATTGGAATTATGAATTTTAACATACATGAAAACGAAGAATTTTGATTAACGTAATACAACAATATACCTTCCCATGTTTCATTTTTATTATTAAATATGTCATTATTATTATTACTATTAATATATCATACCTATTAGTTATTGAATTACACTGATTTATATAAGATAAACCCAGTTCTTTTCCAGCAACATTTTTTCTCTTTGCCAATGAGTTATTTTTCAATAGCATACGAGCATTTTAACGTGGCGGTTCTTTCTTTTGCTGATCCACCCCCAAGCCGACTAGATATCCGAAATGCCGAGGACATCGCATGCTCCGCTAACACGTTAATATTCCACCAGCTCAGTATTAGTAGATCGTTATATGCTACACGGCCAAGAGCAGAAGCATCTGGCAGATAAAAGGCCCCTTCCAGTGTCCAGTCCCTTACTGAATTTGTTTCCATTCATGGACCAACACGGCCTTTTAAGGACATGCGGCCGCCTCACTGCCTCCAGAGGCATATAATATGATGAACGCCATCCGATAATTCTTCCCGACGACTATGGACTGTCGCGCCTTCTGATCGCCTGCTCACCAGATTACTCTTCACGGTGGTAGTCAATTGATAGTACGCTTGATCTCATCGAAGTATTGGATTCCTTTAAACAAGAATCTGGTGAAGGCTGTGGTGAACCGTGAAAGATTTGAACGATTTTCAAGAACAGACTTCCATCAGCTGGGCGATTTCCGACAGATAGAGTCTTCTTCTCGAGGGCCTTCACCTACACGAACATTGACTAAGACGGTCCTTTCGAAATTAAAAATGACACGGGGGGAGAGCGTGTCTTATATCAAAGGGAAATGTGTGTGTGTTTTTC
This sequence comes from Drosophila teissieri, assembly GCF_016746235.2. NCBI lineage: Eukaryota > Metazoa > Arthropoda > Insecta > Diptera > Drosophilidae > Drosophila > Drosophila teissieri. Next base: position 146,698 of record NW_025224988.1, read on the forward strand.
CACAAGGCGATCAATTTGGAACCCATCTCCGATCTTAAAACTGAGAAATTCCTAGCGGCCTTTGCTCGTTTCGTAGCGAGGTGCGGTTGTCCTCATGGACTTCCTACAAGCCATTAAAGAGTCACATATGGGGGGTCAGTTGGAAGCGGGAGTGAAAAGTTTCAAAACCCTATTTTATAAAGCTACGTCCGGCCGCAAGTACACGTTTGAGGAGCTTCTCGCTAGCCTTAATTCCAGACCGCTCTCCCCGATGTCCGAAGATCTTTCAGATTTGCTGGCCCTCTCACCAGGCCATTTCCTTATGGGCCGTTGTTTTCCACTTCTGAGCCTGAGATAAAGGGCAAAGCCATGTCGATAATAAATCGATGGCAACATCTCATGGCTCAACATCAGCAGTTTAGTGGAAAGAGGAGGATCTTAAAAAACTCCACAAAGTCGACGATATGGTAGTCGTCAAGAAGGACAATCTTCAATCAAGCGAATTACGGCTCGGCATAATCGTTTCCACAAACTGAGCGTTCAAAAGAGCCTTCGAGCGGTACTTATTAATAAGTACTGCTCCAACTGCCTCGCCCATCAACACTCAGGAGCAGACTGCCGCATCCAGAAGGGATGCAAGAAGTGTGGAGGGATCCACCACACCCTACTCCACATGCACGACGAAATCTGTTCCGTTCTGACAGTGGCCTCGCTGTCACCACCGACGCACAGTGGGCGCCGGCCTGCTGCACATACCGCGATACAAAAAAATCTAACAAAGTGCCGCGACAGCAATCTCGTTAACCCCAGTAGCCGCGTCCGGAACCAAACCCACGTGCTTAACCGCGATACCAAACAGTTCACACGACCGAATGCCAGAGATATTAAATAGACAAATTCATAGACGCACCCCCGAGAAGTGGACACCAGTGCGAACAGTTCTAAGACCTAATCCGAAGACGACAAAACCCAGATTAGGAAATGTACAAATATGGACGCGGCCCGGTGAGTTCGCTTCACATAGGATTAAGAATCCGGGGGTATCCATGCGGTGGATTTCAGGTGGAGGAATTCGAGATTCCTGCCGACGGCGTCGTTGATGATTTACGTCGTAGCTTCGCAACCCTAGTGAAGGATTCGGAGTAAACCCACGAAGTATGGGCCCGACTCGCTGACCTGGAAAGGCGGTACACGGTCCGAGCTTCCAGGCCAGACTCCAGGGGCCACCTCGCAGCACAAGCTTCGGGTGGAACCCCGGAATCTTTCTTTCGAAATAGAATCCCTCCTGGCATCCTTAAATGTGCCCCTCCTTCACTAAACACGACCCTATAAAAGTTATCTGAGTCGTATGCTGAGCGACGTCACCGCGAGTATATCTGTGTATGGGAGGGAATCCGCAGATGGGTTCTTCAATTCGATGACAGCCGCTCATTGACCTACGGCATAGACTTAGGATTACTTCCCCTGGACAGGAAATTGGAGATTAGGACCGAAGATCTTTCGGGAGCACGCGGCTGCAACAGCCACATTTTAAGCGGGAGCACGGAATCGTCGGCGCACACGACACGAAACATAGGCACGCGTAGTTCGGGAACCGAGGCCCGAGATCACCCAGGGGACATACACACAAACGCAAGCAAAATTCTCACATGACAACAGCGAAAACCATGCGGGGTCGGCGCACACAACTATTATTATTTATCTTGTTACTATTACGTTAAGCACTAGGTTAATTAGGTCGAAGCGCCAGGCATCTAATACTCTCCAATACAAATTCCTTACTAAAGGTTCCACCCCATCTATATAAATTTCTTGTATAGGTTTCTTGGCCAATCCAGGCGTATTCGGCAGATTGGTCACTGCTTTGAGTAGGTCTTTTGGCGTCAACGGCGCTTCCTGGTCCGCAACCACAGGCAAATGGGTAAGCGGACGCGAATTTACTTTTTTCCCCGTCTCAATCAGGAGCCTCTCCAATAAATGGCCCCTCCGCGCACCTCCCTTTGGGGTATGCCGCATTCCTCTCTTGAAGCCCTGCAGCACCCGCCCCCATCCTCTGCCCTCCGACGGGTTCACTGGGCAATTAGAAACCCATTCTATGCTTCTGCTTGACAACTCACTTTGAATATTTTCCATCTCGAAAACGTCGCCAAAGCGTCTGGCTTCCCTGTCAGCTCCCACGATGTTCTTGCCGTTGTCGCTGCGCAGTCTATGTATTGGCACTCTACGGCAGAGTTGCTTAAGCCGGCGGTGGGTACTGCCGATCCATCTTGGCACCGTCTTTGAGTCTGTCCATAACACCAGGTCCATGATGACCACACTGTGCTCCTCCTTGACAGTGTTCATCATCCTGGTTCCAAGGACTGCCGGCTGCAACTCCTGCCGTGGGATCGTCATAGTCCTCATTGAGGCACACTTCGTCTTTGCGCATACGAAACTCACCAGCACGCCGTCGTCCTCATACGTGACCCTCCAATAAGCCACCGCCACGCATGCTGCCTGACTAGTATCCACGAAGACGGGCAACTCTATTGCCCGAATTGCTCCGTGTCCGAAGTAATGGCGAGCACATCGGAAATGTCCCACGGCGTCCATCTCTTTGCGCCATGTCGCAAAGGCCTTGCTTAGCTCTTCCGGTAGCGGTTCGTCCCACTGGATCTTCTGCCTCCAAATCTATCGCAACCGCAGCTTCGCAGTAACAATGAGGCAGCACAGGAATCCCAGAGGATCAAAGGTCGACATCAAAGGTCGAAAAGGTCCTACAGGGGCATTTGTTTCTTTTCTCTTTCCCCTTTTGTAGTGTCCAATTTCCTACAGGGGCATTTGTTTCTTTTCTCTTTCCCCTTTTGTAGTGTCCAATTTCCTACAGGGGCATTTGTTTCTTTTCTCTTTCCCCATTTGCTAGTTCCGAAAGCAATTAGCTAAGCGTGGCTTTTCTTTAATTCGGTCACCTTGGGTAAGCTAGCGCATCGGTTGTGCGTGCCGACACCCACGCATGTTATTCGATTTCGTCTGCACTTGCCGTTGTCGCATGATCGACTTTGATATATGCCTAGGCCTAGGCTGAGTACAGCTTACTCGAAGAACAGCAGCCGACCAAATAAGTTCAAGTCAAGTGCGTGAAATAAATTTATATATTTTGCTGAAAATATTATATACTGAAATTAATGTATATAAATACATTTTAATATAATAATATCAGTTCAAAACCGGCAAACATACGCATAAAATTAATTTCTGTGAATTTCAAGTGTGAAATTGCTAATTTTCTTATGAACAATTTATATCCAAATTTTATTTCAGTGCCTATTTAGTGCCAGTGCCTTCTTATATTATATATATTGTGTGGAGAAAATTCCTGCATGTTTATAGCAGAAGAAAATCACACCCTAAATTGGCACACGAGGTCATGGCAATTTCGTGACGTCATGGCAAACCTCGTTTGAGTTATTTGCAACTGCGCTGTTCGCAGTGATGCGGCCGTTTTGGTTATGTGTCGCTGCTTTGGTTGTTTAAGCGCTGCTTTGGTTAATTTGCTCTGCCTTTGATATTTGGTGCAGCGCTGCCGCAGATTTTTGCTATGTCTTGGAAGTATTTCGACCAATAAGCTATAATAAAACAAGAGAGAACGCTATAGTCGAGTTCCCCGACTATCTGATACCCGTTACTCAGCTAGTGGAAGTGCGAAGGCGAGTTTTTTTCGGTTTGAGGGCGTTCGAGTGGACGTGGCAAAAAGTTTTTTGGCAAATCGATAGAAATTTACAAGTCTAATACAAAAATGAAAAAACATCAAAACATTTTTCAAAAGTGTGGGCGTGGCAGTTTTGGGCGGTTTGTGGGCGTTAGAGTGGGCGTGGCAAAAAGTTTTTAGGTAAATCGATAGAAATTTACAAGACTAATACAAAAATGAAAAAATATCAAAACATTTTTCAAAAGTGTGGGCGTGGCAGTTTTATGCGGTTTGTGGGCGTTAGAGTGGGCGTGGCAACATGAATCAACAAACTTGTGCTGCGTCTATGTCTCTGGAGTCCGTATGTTTAATCTCAACTTTCTAGCTTTTGTAGTTCCTGAGATCTCGACGTTCATACGGACAGACGGACGGACAGACGGACAGACAGACGGACAGACGGACATGGCCAGATCGACTCGGCTACTGATCCTGATCAAGAATATATATACTTTATATGGTCGGAAACGCTTCCTTCTGCCTGTTACATACTTTTCAACGAATCTAGTATACCCTTTTACTCTACGAGTAACGGGGTCTGCCAATTAAATTTATATTGGAAATTTCTGAACCGCCTCCAAGGAAGATAGCGATGCCAACTCTTTATTGACCAATTTTCCGAAAAATGTGCTAGGTCTTCACAAAGTTTCGTTCTGCGAACCAAACTGGATCAGACGTATAAATATTAAAAGTGGCTAAGAAGAATTGATATAAAAATTTCTATTGTTTCAACAATTCGGACGCTGCGTCGTATTATGCCACTAATTTAAATGCTTTCTTTTAAAGTTCCTTTTTTTGAATTGAAATACTTAAAACTTAAAGTAAATTTCTTTTTTATTAACTTAAATTTTATAAAATGAAATAAGGAATGATCAAGAGCTAATTAATTATTAATTGATAATTTTTTTGTGCTTAAATTTAAACTCATGGTCGAAACAAAAGGATCCTCTATTTTATAAAGATTTTCAGCGGTCATTGAGCTCAACGACGGCGTCGCAGGGTGAGTTATTTTAATTTTCCCCTATTTTTCTTTATTATTTTTATTTAATAATCGATCATAATTTGTTTTATTTTTTTTAACTTAAAAAATTCATTATTTCTTATATTTTTTATTATTTAAACTACTATGATTTACTTATATTTTTCTTTCTTTAATTTTGTTTATCCTTCATTATGATTATTATTTAAGAAGCTCAATTCAGCTTAAACTTCATTTTTCTTTAATCTTTTAATTATAATTATAATAAAGATTATATAATTGAAATGAAGGTTTAATTTTTTTTCTGCGGGTCTGTCGCCGAACACCATGCCGATCCTAGCTACCTTAACGTTAGCTCGAAGGACAACCCATATATTTTCTCCGGTGTTGTCAAGGTAGGGAGGGTGTAGAATAGGGTAAAATTAACATCTCCTACCCTAGAGTCAATCGGAACCGAATTTTTCTGTCAATAATCCGGTATCTATCTTTTTATTGGGACTTACAATGTTTATTCCTTTTTTTTTATACATATCCTGTTGATTTTTATACCCGTTACTCGTAGAGTAAAAGGGTATACTAGATTCGTTGAAAAGTATGTAACAGGCAGAAGGAAGCGTTTCCGACCATATAAAGTATATATATTCTTGATCAGGATCAATAGCCGAGTCGATCTGGCCATGTCCGTCTGTCCGTCCGTCTGTCCGTCCGTCTGTCCGTCTGTCCGTCTGTCCGTCTGTCTGTCCGTATGAACGTCGAGATCTCAGGAACTACAAAAGGTAGAAAGTTGAGATTAAGCATACTGACTCCTGAGACATAGACGCAGCGCAAGTTTGTCGATTCATGCTGCCACGCCCACTCTAACGCCCACAAACCGCCCAAAGCTGCCACGCCCACACTTTTGAACAAAGTTTTGATATTTTTTCACTTTTGTATTAGTCTTGTAAATTTCTATCGATTTGCCAAAAAACTTTTTGCCACGCCCACTCTAACGCCCACAAACCGCCCAAAGCTGCCACGCCCACACTTTTGAAAAATGTTTTGATATTTTTTCATTTTTGTATTAGACTTGTAAATTTCTATCGATTTGGCAAACAACTTTTGGCCACGCCCACTTTAACGCCTACAAGCCTCCAAAAACTGTCAGTGTTAAAGACTCTCCTTCGCACTTCCACTAGCTGAGTAACGGGTATCAGATAGTCGGGGAACTCGACTATAGCGTTCTCTCTTGTTGTTCATTTGAAACCGTGCACTTAAAGTATTGTGGAAAGGTGCTCCCATGAATTATAGAGTAGGCAGAACCCCGCCTCATCCGTCGAGCTAGTTAGAACAAATGCTAGAAGTGCACACTGCCGAGCTTTGTCATGGCCCAGGCTGCTCAGCTAGGAAGAATTAAAAAAAAGTGAAAGGACTGCACACTACAAAAAGCATGCGGGATCGTCGGCACACACAACGCTAAGCATAGACAAGCATAGTTCGGGACACGATGCCTGAGAGCCCGAAGCTCAAGCACACGTAGTCGGGAAAACAAAATTCGACCCGATACGTTGGAAGATACCAAGCCGCTGACGCCGCGACGAGTGCACCGAGTAAGAGCCACACCTTGAAGGTACCACGCAGCTCTTTCCCGTCCTTTGGGGCGCAAGGGAAATTCGAGGAAGCGCCGCGCGCTTATACCAGGTCGACGCGAATACTGGCTCACGCCGGGAATTCTTAGACTTTGTGAGGAGTTAAAACTCAGCGCAAATGCAGATGTTAACTGCGGAAGTCTGTACTCGGAACAAATCCGATCAAAGTAACGCCAGAGAGTTCGGAGAAAGAGAGTTAAAATAGATAATAGATAAATTATTCCGTAGTCGATCCTGGTTCAGGGTCGCACACCAATATTTCATACACTATTATTGTGATCATTATATTTTTATGCCTGTTACTCGTAGAGTAAAAGGGTATACTAGATTCGTTAAAAGTATGTAACAGGCAGAAGGAAGCGTTTCCGACCATATAAAGTATATATATTCTTGATCAGGATCAGTAGCCGAGTCGATCTGGTCATGCCCGTCTGTCCGTCCGTCCGTCTGTCCGTCTGTCCGTATGAACGTCGAGATCTCAGGAACTACAAAAGCTAGAATGTTGAGATTAAAAATACAGACTCCAGTGACATAGACGCAGCGCAAGTTTGTTGATTCATGTTGCCACGCGCACTCTAACGCCCACAAACCGCCCAAAACTGCCACGCCCACACTTTTGAAAAATGTTTTGATATTTTTTTTATTTTTGTATTATATTTATAAATTTCTATCGGTTTGCCAAAAAACTTTTTGCCACGCCCACTCTAGCGCCCACAAACCGCCAAAAACTGTCAGTGTTGAAGACTCTCCTTCGCACTTCCACTAGCTGAGTAACGGGTATCAGATAGGTGGGGAACTCGACTATAGCGTTCTCTCTTGTTATTATTACTATTATTATTATTTATCTTGTTACCATTACGTTAAGCACTAGGTAAAGAAAAGGAATCCATTACATATTTTTCAGGACAAGAAGACTAAAATAGACTAAGCTGAAATCTTTCCGTAGAATTTCTTACTGGTTAACATATAGTTAGACAAAACCCACCCGAACCGGTTCCGGACTATTGATACTGATATCGATCGAGGGCCCTCGCCAACAATGATAGCCAGTGAGTGCAGACTTGTTTTTTTTAACTCTAACGCGAACTACCAAACCTGGATACGTGTTCAGCAGCGTACTCGCGATCGCGATAGTGAGAATCGAGCTACGTCACGCCCACCCCTAAGTAGCGGCGACAAAATATATATATATAGGACGCTGCTTGGCGACCGTCCGTGTAAAATATTAATTCGCCCCGGGCGACGGCGGATTGCCCTGCTTAGCGATCGGCAGTGGTATAATTAGGTCGAAGCGCCAGGCATCTAATACTCTCCAATACAAATTCCTTACTAAAGGTTCCACCCCATCTATATAAATTTCTTGTATAGGTTTCTTGGCCAATCCAGGCGTATTCGGCAGATTGGTCACTGCTTTGAGTAGGTCTTTTGGCGTCAACGGCGCTTCCTGGTCCGCAACCACAGGCAAATGGGTAAGCGGACGCGAATTTACTATGTTCTCCGTCTCAATCAGGAGACTCTCCAATAAATGGTCCCTTCGCGCAACTTCCTTTAGGGTATGCCGCAGTACTCTCTTGAAGCACTGCAGCATCCGCTCCCATACTCTGCCCTCCGACGGGTTCACTGGGCAATTAGAAACCCATTCTATGCTTCTGCTTGACAACTCACTTTGAATATTTTCCATCTCGAAAACGTCGCCAAAGCGTCTGGCTTCCCTGTCAGCTCCCACGATGTTCTTGCCGTTGTCGCTGCGCAGTCTATGTATTGGCACTCTACGGCAGACGAAGTTCCTGATCGCAATTATGAAGGAATCCATTGACAAGTCATGCACCAGCTCCATATGAATCGCCCTTGTCGTCAAGCACGTGAACAAGGCGGCCCAACGCCTCTCCTTGTGGTGGCACACAGTTACCAAAGAAGTCCAATCCGGTATATTTGAATGGCCATCAACCCGCATCCAATCTTTCCTCCGGATGGGGTCCCATTATCGGCGGTATCGGCCGCGCTCGCTGCAACTTGCTCACGTTGCACGAAGAGATGACTGTCCGCATCACATGCCTCATCTTCGTGACCCAGAAGCTCGTCCGGATCTCGGCAATTGTAGCATCCACGTTTTGATGCTTCATCCCGGCGTGCAAATGACTGTGCCTGTGTGACACTATTACGGGACTCCTCGTACTATACGGTATCCATAGTGCAGCATAAATTCTGCCGCAATCTCGCAGAATCCCGTTGTCGTCCAAATAGGGCACAAACCCTCGAATGTCGCTCGAGCTAGCGACGCCTTTCCAGCTTCCGCCGACCTTATTTCGTCGGGTAACGACTCCAGTTGTGCCTGTCTGACCAACAGGTTCTCCGCGGCCTTACATTCTCTCCAGTTAGGACGTATTCCTCGAGATCGCTTCTCTGTTTGCGGCACCCGCGCGCAAATCGTAGGACCCAGGCTGTGACCCTCACCAGGCGATAGAAGCTCGAGAATCTCTGAAATGGGAGAACAAAGTCGTTTGCCGCGACTAACGCAAACTCACTGGGTTCTCTGGCCCCGGCCAGCTGGCTGCTGGCTGCCTCAAAAATGCAGGTCCTCTTAACCACCTTGAATCCTGGTCGACTGATCTCTGCGAACGCGTCGCATCATTCGCCGCATTGTCGGCTGTAGGCACCGATCGCCAACAAACTGCTTAAGCCGGCGGTGGGTACTGCCGATCTATCTTGGCACCGTCTTTGAGTCTGTTCATAACACCAGGTCCATGATGACCACACTGTGCTCCTCCTTGACAGTGTTCATCATCCTGGTTCCAAGGACTGCCGGCTGCAACTCCTGCCGTGGGATCGTCATAGTCCTCATTGAGGCACACTTCGTCTTTGCGCATACGAAACTCTCTCTCTCCAGTAAGGACGTATTCCTCGAGATCGCTTCTCTGTTTGCGGCACCCGCGCGCAAATCGTAGGACCCAGGTTGTGACCCTCACCAGGCGATAGAAGCTCGAGAATCTCTGAAATGGGAGAACAAAGTCGTTTGCCGCGACTAACGCAAACTCACTGGGTTCTCTGGCCCCGGCCAGCTGGCTGCTGGCTGCCTCAAAAATGCAGGTCCTCTTAACCACCTTGAATCCTGGTCGACTGATCTCTGCGAACGCGTCGCATCATTCGCCGCATTGTCGGCTGTAGGCACCGATCGCCAACAAACTGCTTAAGCCGGCGGTGGGTACTGCCGATCCATCTTGGCACCGTCTTTGAGTCTGTTCATAACACCAGGTCCATGATGACCACACTGTGCTCCTCCTTGACAGTGTTCATCATCCTGGTTCCAAGGACTGCCGGCTGCAACTCCTGCCGTGGGATCGTCATAGTCCTCATTGAGGCACACTTTGTCTTTGCGCATACGAAACTCACCAGCACGCCGTCGTCCTCATACGTGACCCTCCAATAAGCCACCGCCACGCATGCTGCCTGACTAGCATCCACGAAGACGGGCAACTCTATTGCGAGCACATCGGAAATGTCCCACGGCGTCCATCTCTTTGCGCCATGTCGCAAAGGCCTTGCTTAGCTCTTCCGGTAGCGGTTCGTCCCACTGGATCTTCTGCCTCCAAATCTATCGCAACCGCAGCTTCGCAGTAACAATGAGGCAGCACAGGAATCCCAGAGGATCAAAGGTCGACATCAAAGGTCGAAAAGTTCCTACAGGGGCATTTGTTTCTTTTCTCTTTCCCCTTTTGTAGTGTCCAATTTCCTACAGGGGCATTTGTTTCTTTTCTCTTTCCCCTTTTGTAGTGTCCACTTTCCTACAGGGGCATTTGTTTCTTTTCTCTTTCCCATTTGCTAGTTCCGAAAGTAATTAGCTAATCGTGGCTTTTCTTTAATTCGGTCACCTTGGATAAGCTAGCGCATCGGTTGTGCGTGCCGACACCCACGCATGTTATTCGATTTCGTCTGCACTTGCCGTTGTCGCATGATCGACTTTGATATATGCCTAGGCCTAGGCTGAGTACAGCTTACTCGAAGAACAGCAGCCGACCAAATAAGTTCAAGTCAAGTGCGTGAAATAAATTTATATATTTTGCTGAAAATATTATATACTGAAGTTAATGTATAAAAATACATTTTAATATAATAATATCAGTTCAAAATCGGCAAACATACGCATAAAATTAATTTCTGTGAATTTCAAGTGTGAAATTGCTCATTTTCTTATGAACAATTTATATCCAAATTTTATTTCAGTGCCTATTTAGTGCCAGTGCCTTCTTATATTATATATATTGTGTGGAGAAAATTCCTGCATGTTTATAGCAGAAGAAAATCACACCCCAAATTGGCACACGAGGTCATGGCAATTTCGTGACGTCATGGCAAACCTCGTTTGAGTTATTTGCAACTGCGCTGTTCGCAGTGATGCGGCCGTTTTGGTTATGTGGAGCTGCGCTGCCGCTGCTCTACCTAATTCTTCGCTGCTTTGGTTGTTTAAGCGCTGCTTTGGTTAATTTGCTCTGCCTTGGATATTTGGTGCAGCGCTGCCGCAGATTTTCGCTATGTCTTGGAAGTATTTCGACCAATAAGCTATAATAAAAATATGACGTCTGCCAATTAAATTTATATTGGAAATTTCTGAACCGCCTCCAAGGAAGATAGCGATGCCAACTCTTTATTGACCAATTTTTCCGAAAAATGTGCTAGGTCTTCACAAAGTTTCGTTCTGCGAACCAAACTGGATCAGACGTATAAATATTAAAAGTGGCTAAGAAGAATTGATATAAAAATTTCTATTGTTTCAACAATTCGGACGCTGCGTCGTATTATGCCACTAATTTAAATGCTTTCTCTTAAAGATCCTTTTTTTGAATTGAAATACTTAAAACTTAAAGTAAATTTCTTTTTTATTAACTTAAATTTTATAAAATGAAATAAGGAATGATCAAGAGCTAATTAATTATTAATTGATAATTTTTTTGTGCTTAAATTTAAACTCATGGTCGAAACAAAATGATCCTCTATTTTATAAAGATTTTCAGCGGTCATTGAGCTCAACGACGGCGTCGCAGGGTGAGTGAGTTTTATTTTAATTTTCCCCTATTTTTCTTTATTATTTTTATTTAATGATCGATCATAATTTGTTTTATTTTTTTTAACTTAAAAAATTCATTATTTCTTATATTTTGTATTATTTAAAGTTCCTTTTTTTGAATTGAAATACTTAAAACTTAAAGTAAATTTCTTTTTTATTAACTTAAATTTTATAAAATGAAATAAGGAATGATCAAGAGCTAATTAATTATTAATTGATAATTTTGTTGTGCTTAAATTTAAACTCATGATCGAAACAAAAGTATCCTCTATTTTATAAAGATTTTCAGCGTTCATTGAGCTCAACGACGGCGTCGCAGGGTGAGTGTGTTTTATTTTAATTTTCCCCTATTTTTCTTTATTATTTTTATTTAATGATCGATCATAATTTGTTTTATTTTTTTTAACTTAAAAAATTCATCATTTCTTATATTTTTTATTATTTAAACTACTATGATTTACTTATATTTTTCTTTCTTTAATTTTGTTTATCCTTCATTATGATTATTATTTAAGAAGCTCAATTCAGCTTAAACTTCATTTTTCTTTAATCTTTTAATTATAATTATAATAAAGATTATATAATTGAAATGAAGGTTTAATTTTTTTTTCTGCGGGTCTGTCGCCGAACACCATGCCGATCCTAGCTACCTTAACGTTAGCTCAAAGGACAACCCATATATTTTCTCCGGTGTTGTCAAGGTAGGGAGGGTGTACAGACTCCAGTGACATAGACGCAGCGCAAGTTTGTTGATTCATGTTGCCACGCGCACTCTAACGCCCACAAACCGCCCAAAACTGCCACGCCCACACTTTTGAAAAATGTTTTGATATTTTTTTTATTTTTGTATTATATTTATAAATTTCTATCGGTTTGCCAAAAAACTTTTTGCCACGCCCACTCTAGCGCCCACAAACCGCCAAAAGCTGTCAGTGTTGAAGACTCTCCTTCGCACTTCCACTAGCTGAGTAACGGGTATCAGATAGGTGGGGAACTCGACTATAGCGTTCTCTCTTGTTATTATTACTATTATTATTATTTATCTTGTTACCATTACGTTAAGCACTAGGTAAAGAAAAGGAATCCATTACATATTTTTCAGGACAAGAAGACTAAAATAGACTAAGCTGAAATCATTCCGTAGAATTTCTTACTGGTTAACATATAGTTAGACAAAACCCACCCGAACCGGTTCCGGACTATTGATACTGATATCGATCGAGGGCCCTCGCCAACAATGATAGCCAGTGAGTGCAGACTTGTTTTTTTTAACTCTAACGCGAACTACCAAACCTGGATACGTGTTCAGCAGCGTACTCGCGATCGCGATAGTGAGAATCGAGCTACGTCACGCCCACCCGTAAGTAGCGGCGACAAAATATATATATATAGGACGCTGCTTGGCGACCGTCCGTGTAAAATATTAATTCGCCCCGGGCGACGGCGGATTGCCCTGCTTAGCGGTCGGCAGTGGTATAATTAGGTCGAAGCGCCAGGCATCTAATACTCTCCAATACAAATTCCTTACTAAAGGTTCCACCCCATCTATATAAATTTCTTGTATAGGTTTCTTGGCCAATCCAGGCGTATTCGGCAGATTGGTCACTGCTTTGAGTAGGTCTTTTGGCGTCAACGGCGCTTCCTGGTCCGCAACCACAGGCAAATGGGTAAGCGGACGCGAATTTACTATGTTCTCCGTCTCAATCAGGAGACTCTCCAATAAATGGTCCCTTCGCGCAACTTCCTTTAGGGTATGCCGCAGTACTCTCTTGAAGCACTGCAGCATCCGCTCCCATAGTCTGCCCTCCGACGGGTTCACTGGGCAATTAGAAACCCATTCTTTATTGACCAATTTTCCGAAAAATGTGCTAGGTCTTCACAAAGTTTCGTTCTGCGAACCAAACTGGATCAGACGTATAAATATTAAAAGTGGCTAAGAAGAATTGATATAAAAATTTCTATTGTTTCAACAATTCGGACGCTGCGTCGTATTATGCCACTAATTTAAATGCTTTCTTTTAAAGTTCCTTTTTTTGAATTGAAATACTTAAAACTTAAAGTAAATTTCTTTTTTATTAACTTAAATTTTATAAAATGAAATAAGGAATGATCAAGAGCTAATTAATTTTGATAATTGATAATTTTTTTGTGCTTAAATTTAAACTCATGGTCGAAACAAAATTATCCTCTATTTTATAAAGATTTTCAGCGGTCATTGAGCTCAACGACGGTGTCGCAGGGTGAGTGAGTGAGAGTATTTTAATTTTCCCCTATTTTTATTTAATGATCGATCATAATTTGTTTTATTTTTTTTAACTTAAAAAATGCATTATTTCTTATATTTTTTATTATTTAAACTACTATGATTTACTTATATTTTTCTTTCTTTAATTTTGTTTATCCTTCATTATGATTATTATTTAAGAAGCTCAATTCAGCTTAAACTTCATTTTTCTTTAATCTTTTAATTATAATTATAATAAAGATTATATAATTGAAATGAAGGTTTAATTTTTTTTCTGCGGGTCGCCGAACACCATGCCGATCCTAGCTACCTTAACGTTAGCTCAAAGGACAACCCATATATTTTCTCCGGTGTTGTCAAGGTAGGGAGGGTGTAGAATAGGGTAAAATTAACATCTCCTACCCTAGAGTCAATCGGAACCGAATTTTTCTGTCAATAATCCGGTATCAATTTTTTTTTTGGGACTTACAATGTTTATTCCTTTTTTTTTATACATATCCTGTTGATTTTTGTTCATTTGGAACCGTGCACTTAAAGTATTGTGGAAAGGTGCTCCCATGAATTATAGAGTAGGCAGAACCCCGCCTCATCCGTCGAGCTAGTTAGAACAAATGCTAGAAGTGCACACTGCCGAGCTTTGTCATGGCCCTGGCTGCTCAGCTAGGAAGAATTAAAAAAAAGTAAAAGGACTGCACACTACAAAAAGCATGCGGGATCGTCGGCACACACAACGCTAAGCATAGACAAGCATAGTTCGGGACACGATGCCTGAGAGCCCGAAGCTCAAGCACACGTAGTCGGGAAAACAAAATTCGACCCGATACGTTGGAAGATACCAAGCCGCTGATGCCGCGACGAGTGCACCGAGTAAGAGCCACACCTTGAAGGTACCACGCAGCTCTTTCCCGTCCTTTGGGGCGCAAGGGAAATTCGAGGAAGCGCCGCGAGCTTATACCAGGTCGACGCGAATACTGGCTCACGCCGGGAATTCTTAGACTTTGTGAGGAGTTAAAACTCAGCGCAAATGCAGATGTCAACTGCGGAAGTCCGCACTCGGAACAAATCCGATCAAAGTAACGCCAGAGAGTTCGGAGAAAGAGAGTTAAAATAGATAATAGATAAATTATTCCGTAGTCGAACCTGGCTCATGGTCGCACACCAATATTTCATACACTATTATTGTGATCATTATATTTTTATACCTGTTACTCGTAGAGTAAAAGGGTATACTAGATTCGTTAAAAGTATGTAACAGGCAGAAGGAAGCGTTTCCGACCATATAAAGTATATATATTCTTGATCAGGATCAGTAGCCCAGTCGATCTGGCCATGCCCGTCTGTCCGTCCGTCCGTCTTTCCGTCCGTCCGTCTGTCCGTCTGTCCGTATGAACGTCGAGATCTCAGGAACTACAAAAGCTAGAATGTTGAGATTAAAAATACAGACTCCAGTGACATAGACGCAGCGCAAGTTTGTTGATTCATGTTGCCACGCGCACTCTAAC
Organism: Drosophila teissieri; assembly: GCF_016746235.2. NCBI lineage: Eukaryota > Metazoa > Arthropoda > Insecta > Diptera > Drosophilidae > Drosophila > Drosophila teissieri. The sequence continues at coordinate 161,814 of NW_025224988.1, forward strand.
GCCCACAAACCGCCCAAAACTGCCACGCCCACACTTTTGAAAAATGTTTTGATATTTTTTTTATTTTTGTATTATATTTATAAATTTCTATCGGTTTGCCAAAAAACTTTTTGCCACGCCCACTCTAGCGCCCACAAACCGCCAAAAGCTGTCAGTGTTGAAGACTCTCCTTCGCACTTCCACTAGCTGAGTAACGGGTATCAGATAGGTGGGGAACTCGACTATAGCGTTCTCTCTTGTTATTATTACTATTATTATTATTTATCTTGTTACCATTACGTTAAGCACTAGGTAAAGAAAAGGAATCCATTACATATTTTTCAGGACAAGAAGACTAAAATAGACTAAGCTGAAATCATTCCGTATAATTTCTTACTGGTTAACATATAGTTAGACAAAACCCACCCGAACCGGTTCCGGACTATTGATACTGATATCGATCGAGGGCCCTCGCCAACAATGATAGCCAGTGAGTGCAGACTTGTTTTTTTTAACTCTAACGCGAACTACCAAACCTGGATACGTGTTCAGCAGCGTACTCGCGATCGCGATAGTGAGAATCGAGCTACGTCACGCCCACCCGTAAGTAGCGGCGACAAAATATATATATATAGGACGCTGCTTGGCGACCGTCCGTGTAAAATATTAATTCGCCCCGGGCGACGGCGGATTGCCCTGCTTAGCGGTCGGCAGTGGTATAATTAGGTCGAAGCGCCAGGCATCTAATACTCTCCAATACAAATTCCCTACTAAAGGTTCCACCCCATCTATATAAATTTCTTGTATAGGTTTCTTGGCCAATCCAGGCGTATTCGGCAGATTGGTCACTGCTTTGAGTAGGTCTTTTGGCGTCAACGGCGCTTCCTGGTCCGCAACCACAGGCAAATGGGTAAGCGGACGCGAATTTACTATGTTCTCCGTCTCAATCAGGAGACTCTCCAATAAATGGTCCCTTCGCGCAACTTCCTTTAGGGTATGCCGCAGTACTCTCTTGAAGCACTGCAGCATCCGCTCCCATACTCTGCCCTCCGACGGGTTCACTGGGCAATTAGAAACCCATTCTTTATTGACCAATTTTCCGAAAAATGTGCTAGGTCTTCACAAAGTTTCGTTCTGCGAACCAAACTGGATCAGACGTATAAATATTAAAAGTGGCTAAGAAGAATTGATATAAAAATTTCTATTGTTTCAACAATTCGGACGCTGCGTCGTATTATGCCACTAATTTAAATGCTTTCTTTTAAAGTTCCTTTTTTTGAATTGAAATACTTAAAACTTAAAGTAAATTTCTTTTTTATTAACTTAAATTTTATAAAATGAAATAAGGAATGATCAAGAGCTAATTAATTATTAATTGATAATTTTTTTGTGCTTAAATTTAAACTCATGGTCGAAACAAAAGGATCCTCTATTTTATAAAGATTTTCAGCGGTCATTGAGCTCAACGACGGCGTCGCAGGGTGAGTGTGTTTTATTTTAATTTTCCCCTATTTTTCTTTATTATTTTTATTTAATGATCGATCATAATTTGTTTTATTTTTTTTAACTTAAAAAATTCATTATTTCTTATATTTTTTATTATTTAAACTACTATGATTTACTTATATTTTTCTTTCTTTAATTTTGTTTAGACTTCATTATGATTATTATTTAAGAAGCTCAATTCAGCTTAAACTTCATTTTTCTTTAATCTTTTAATTATAATTATAATAAAGATTATATAATTGAAATGAAGGTTTAATTTTTTTTTCTGCGGGTCTGTCGCCGAACACCATGCCGATCCTAGCTACCTTAACGTTAGCTCAAAGGACAACCCATATATTTTCTCCGGTGTTGTCAAGGTAGGGAGGGTGTAGAATAGGGTAAAATTAACATCTCCTACCCTAGAGTCAATCGGAACCGAATTTTTCTGTCAATAATCCGGTATCTATCTTTTTATTGGGACTTACAATGTTTATTCCTTTTTTTTATACATATCCTGTTGATTTTTGTTCATTTGAAACCGTGCATTTAAAGTATTGTGGAAAGGTATTGTGGAAAGGTGCCCCCATGAATTATAGAGTGGGCAGACCCCCGCCTCATCCGTCGAGCTAGTTAGAACAAATGCTAGAAGTGCACACTGCCGAGCTTTGTCATGGCCCTGGCTGCTCAGCTAGGAAGAATTAAAAAAAAGTAAAAGGACTGCACACTACAAAAAGCATGCGGGATCGTCGGCACACACAACGCTAAGCATAGACAAGCATAGACACGATGCCTGAGACACGATGCCTGAGAGCCCGAAGCTCAAGCACACGTAGTCGGGAAAACAAAATTCGACCCGATACGTTGGAAGATACCAAGCCGCTGACGCCGCGACGAGTGCACCGAGTAAGAGCCACACCTTGAAGGTACCACGCAGCTCTTTCCCGTCTTTGGGGCGCAAGGGAAATTCGAGGAAGCGCCGCGCGCTTATACCAGGTCGACGCGAATACTGGCTCACGCCGGGAATTCTTAGACTTTGTGAGGAGTTAAAACTCAGCGCAAATGCAGATGTCAACTGCGGAAGTCCGCACTCGGAACAAATCCGATCAAAGTAACGCCAGAGAGTTCGGAGAAAGAGAGTTAAAATAGATAATAGATAAATTATTCCGTAGTCGATCCTGGCTCAGGGTCGCACACCAATATTTCATACACTATTATTGTGATCATTATATTTTTATACCTGTTACTCGTAGAGTAAAAGGGTATACTAGATTCGTTAAAAGTATGTAACAGGCAGAAGGAAGCGTTTCCGACCATATAAAGTATATATATTCTTGATCAGGATCAGTAGCCCAGTCGATCTGGCCATGCCCGTCTGTCCGTCCGTCCGTCTTTCCGTCCGTCCGTCTGTCCGTCTGTCCGTATGAACGTCGAGATCTCAGGAACTACAAAAGCTAGAATGTTGAGATTAAAAATACAGACTCCAGTGACATAGACGCAGCGCAAGTTTGTTGATTCATGTTGCCACGCGCACTCTAACGCCCACAAACCGCCCAAAACTGCCACGCCCACACTTTTGAAAAATGTTTTGATATTTTTTTTATTTTTGTATTATATTTATAAATTTCTATCGGTTTGCCAAAAAACTTTTTGCCACGCCCACTCTAGCGCCCACAAACCGCCAAAAACTGTCAGTGTTGAAGACTCTCCTTCGCACTTCCACTTGCTGAGTAACGGGTATCAGATAGGTGGGGAACTCGACTATAGCGTTCTCTCTTGTTATTATTACTATTATTATTATTTATCTTGTTACCATTACGTTAAGCACTAGGTAAAGAAAAGGAATCCATTACATATTTTTCAGGACAAGAAGACTAAAATAGACTAAGCTGAAATCATTCCGTAGAATTTCTTACTGGTTAACATATAGTTAGACAAAACCCACCCGAACCGGTTCCGGACTATTGATACTGATATCGATCGAGGGCCCTCGCCAACAATGATAGCCAGTGAGTGCAGACTTGTTTTTTTTAACTCTAACGCGAACTACCAAACCTGGATACGTGTTCAGCAGCGTACTCGCGATCGCGATAGTGAGAATCGAGCTACGTCACGCCCACCCCTAAGTAGCGGCGACAAAATATATATATATATAGGACGCTGCTTGGCGACCGTCCGTGTAAAATATTAATTCGCCCCGGGCGACGGCGGATTGCCCTGCTTAGCGATCGGCAGTGGTATAATTAGGTCGAAGCGCCAGGCATCTAATACTCTCCAATACAAATTCCTTACTAAAGGTTCCACCCCATCTATATAAATTTCTTGTATAGGTTTCTTGGCCAATCCAGGCGTATTCGGCAGATTGGTCACTGCTTTGAGTAGGTCTTTTGGCGTCAACGGCGCTTCCTGGTCCGCAACCACAGGCAAATGGGTAAGCGGACGCGAATTTACTATGTTCTCCGTCTCAATCAGGAGACTCTCCAATAAATGGTCCCTTCGCGCAACTTCCTTTAGGGTATGCCGCAGTACTCTCTTGAAGCACTGCAGCATCCGCTCCCATACTCTGCCCTCCGACGGGTTCACTGGGCAATTAGAAACCCATTCTATGCTTCTGCTTGACAACTCACTTTGAATATTTTCCATCTCGAAAACGTCGCCAAAGCGTCTGGCTTCCCTGTCAGCTCCCACGATGTTCTTGCCGTTGTCGCTGCGCAGTCTATGTATTGGCACTCTACGGCAGACGAAGTTCCTGATCGCAATTATGAAGGAATCCATTGACAAGTCATGCACCAGCTCCATATGAATCGCCCTTGTCGTCAAGCACGTGAACAAGGCGGCCCAACGCCTCTCCTTGTGGTGGCACACAGTTACCAAAGAAGTCCAATCCGGTATATTTGAATGGCCATCAACCCGCATCCAATCTTTCCTCCGGATGGGGTCCCATTATCGGCGGTATCGGCCGCGCTCGCTGCAACTTGCTCACGTTGCACGAAGAGATGACTGTCCGCATCACATGCCTCATCTTCGTGACCCAGAAGCTCGTCCGGATCTCGGCAATTGTAGCATCCACGTTTTGATGCTTCATCCCGGCGTGCAAATGACTGTGCCTGTGTGACACTATTACGGGCTTCCTCGTACTATACGGTATCCATAGTGCAGCATAAATTCTGCCGCAGTCTCGCAGAATCCCGTTGTCGTCCAAATAGGGCACAAACCTTCGAATGTCGCTCGAGCTAGCGACGCCTTTCCAGCTTCCACCGACCTTATTTCGTCGGGTAACGACTCCAGTTGTGCCTGTCTGACCAACAGGTTCTCCGCGGCCTTACATTCTCTCCAGTAAGGACGTATTCCTCGAGATCGCTTCTCTGTTTGCGGCACCCGCGCGCAAATCGTAGGACCCAGGCTGTGACCCTCACCAGGCGATAGAAGCTCGAGAATCTCTGAAATGGGAGAACAAAGTCGTTTGCCGCGACTAACGCAAACTCACTGGGTTCTCTGGCCCCGGCCAGCTGGCTGCTGGCTGCCTCAAAAATGCAGGTCCTCTTAACCACCTTGAATCCTGGTCGACTGATCTCTGCGAACGCGTCGCATCATTCGCCGCATTGTCGGCTGTAGGCACCGATCGCCAACAAACTGCTTAAGCCGGCGGTGGGTACTGCCGATCCATCTTGGCACCGTCTTTGAGTCTGTCCATAACACCAGGTCCATGATGACCACACTGTGCTCCTCCTTGACAGTGTTCATCATCCTGGTTCCAAGGACTGCCGGCTGCAACTCCTGCCGTGGGATCGTCATAGTCCTCATTGAGGCACACTTCGTCTTTGCGCATACGAAACTCACCAGCACGCCGTCGTCCTCATACGTGACCCTCCAATAAGCCACCGCCACGCATGCTGCCTGACTAGCATCCACGAAGACGGGCAACGCTATTGCCCGAATTGCTCCGTGTCCGAAGTAATGGCGAGCACATCGGAAATGTCCCACGGCGTCCATCTCTTTGCGCCATGTCGCAAAGGCCTTGCTTAGCTCTTCCGGTAGCGGTTCGTCCCACTGGATCTTCTGCCTCCAAATCTATCGCAACCGCAGCTTCGCAGTAACAATGAGGCAGCACAGGAATCCCAGAGGATCAAAGGTCGACATCAAAGGTCGAAAAGGTCCTACAGGGGCACTTGTTTCTTTTCTCTTTCCCCTTTTGTAGTGTCCAATTTCCTACAGGGGCATTTGTTTCTTTTCTCTTTCCCCATTTGCTAGTTCCGAAAGCAGTTAGCTAAGCGTGGCTTTTCTTTAATTCGGTCACCTTGGATAAGCTATCGCATCGGTTGTGCGTGCCGACACCCACGCATGTTATTCGATTTCGTCTGCACTTGCCGTTGTCGCATGATCGACTTTGATATATGCCTAGGCCTAGGCTGAGTACAGCTTACTCGAAGAACAGCAGCCGACCAAATAAGTTCAAGTCAAGTGCGTGAAATAAATTTATATATTTTGCTGAAAATATTATATACTGAAGTTAATGTATAAAAATACATTTTAATATAATAATATCAGTTCAAAACCGGCAAACATACGCATAAAATTAATTTCTGTGAATTTCAAGTGTGAAATTGCTCATTTTCTTATGAACAATTTATATCCTAATTTTATTTCAGTGCCTATTTAGTGCCAGTGCCTTCTTATATTATATATATTGTGTGGAGAAAATTCCTGCATGTTTATAGCAGAAGAAAATCACACCCCAAATTGGCACACGAGGTCATGGCAATTTCGTGACGTCATGGCAAACCTCGTTTGAGTTATTTGCAACTGCGCTGTTCGCAGTGATGCGGCCGTTTTGGTTATGTGGAGCTGCGCTGCCGCTGCTCTACCTAATTCTTCGCTGCTTTGGTTGTTTAAGCGCTGCTTTGGTTAATTCGCTCTGCCTTGGATATTTGGTGCAGCGCTGCCGCAGATTTTCGCTATGTCTTGGAAGTATTTCGACCAATAAGCTATAATAAAAATATGACGTCTGCCAATTAAATTTATATTGGAAATTTCTGAACCGCCTCCAAGGAAGATAGCGATGCCAACTCTTTATTGACCAATTTTCCGAAAAATGTGCTAGGTCTTCACAAAGTTTCGTTCTGCGAACCAAACTGGATCAGACGTATAAATATTAAAAGTGGCTAAGAAGAATTGATATAAAAATTTCTATTGTTTGAACAATTCGGACGCTGCGTCGTATTATGCCACTAATTTAAATGCTTTCTCTTAAAGTTCCTTTTTTTGAATTGAAATACTTAAAACTTAAAGTAAATTTCTTTTTTATTAACTTAAATTTTATAAAATGAAATAAGGAATGATCAAGAGCTAATTAATTATTAATTGATAATTTTTTTGTGCTTAAATTTAAACTCATGGTCGAAACAAAAGGATCCTCTATTTTATAAAGATTTTCAGCGGTCATTGAGCTCAACGACGGCGTCGCAGGGTGAGTGTGTTTTATTTTAATTTTCCCCTATTTTTCTTTATTATTTTTATTTAATGATCGATCATAATTTGTTTTATTTTTTTTAACTTAAAAAATTCATTATTTCTTATATTTTTTATTATTTAAACTACTATGATTTACTTATATTTTTCTTTCTTTAATTTTGTTTATCCTTCATTATGATTATTATTTAAGAAGCTCAATTCAGCTTAAACTTCATTTTTCTTTAATCTTTTAATTATAATTATAATAAAGATTATATAATTGAAATTAAGGTTTAATTTTTTTTCTGCGGGTCTGTCGCCGAACACCATGCCGATCCTAGCTACCTTAACGTTAGCTCAAAGGACAACCCATATATTTTCTCCGGTGTTGTCAAGGTAGGGAGGGTGTAGAATAGGGTAAAATTAACATCTCCTACCCTAGAGTCAATCGGAACCGAATTTTTCTGTCAATAATCCGGTATCTATCTTTTTATTGGGACTTACAATGTTTATTCCTTTTTTTTTATACATATCCTGTTGATTTTTGTTCATTTGAAACCGTGCACTTAAAGTATTGTGGAAAGGTGCTCCCATGAATTATAGAGTAGGCAGAACCCCGCCTCATCCGTCGAGCTAGTTAGAACAAATGCTAGAAGTGCACACTGCCGAGCTTTGTCATGGCCCTGGCTGCTCAGCTAGGAAGAATTAAAAAAAAGTAAAAGGACTGCACACTACAAAAAGCATGCGGGATCGTCGGCACACACAACGCTAAGCATAGACAAGCATAGTTCGGGACACGATGCCTGAGAGCCCGAAGCTCAAGCACACGTAGTCGGGAAAACAAAATTCGACCCGATACGTTGGAAGATACCAAGCCGCTGACGCCGCGACGAGTGCACCGAGTAAGAGCCACACCTTGAAGGTACCACGCAGCTCTTTCCCGTCCTTTGGGGCGCAAGGGAAATTCGAGGAAGCGCCGCGCGCTTATACCAGGTCGACGCGAATACTGGCTCACGCCGGGAATTCTTAGACTTTGTGAGGAGTTAAAACTCAGCGCAAATGCAGATGTCAACTGCGGAAGTCCGCACTCGGAACAAATCCGATCAAAGTAACGCCAGAGAGTTCGGAGAAAGAGAGTTAAAATAGATAATAGATAAATTATTCCGTAGTCGATCCTGGCTCAGGGTCGCACACCAATATTTCATACACTATTATTGTGATCATTATATTTTTATACCTGTTACTCGTAGAGTAAAAGGGTATACTAGATTCGTTAAAAGTATGTAACAGGCAGAAGGAAGCGTTTCCGACCATATAAAGTATATATATTCTTGATCAGGATCAGTAGCCGAGTCGATCTGGCCATGCCCGTCTGTCCGTCCGTCCGTCTGTCCGTATGAACGTCGAGATCTCAGGAACTACAAAAGCTAGAATGTTGTGATTAAAAATACAGACTCCAGTGACATAGACGCAGCGCAAGTTTGTTGATTCATGTTGCCACGCGCACTCTAACGCCCACAAACCGCCCAAAACTGCCACGCCCACACTTTTGAAAAATGTTTTGATATTTTTTTTATTTTTGTATTATATTTATAAATTTCTATCGGTTTGCCAAAAAACTTTTTGCCACGCCCACTCTAGCGCCCACAAACCGCCAAAAACTGTCAGTGTTGAAGACTCTCCTTCGCACTTCCACTAGCTGAGTAACGGGTATCAGATAGGTGGGGAACTCGACTATAGCGTTCTCTCTTGTTATTATTACTATTATTATTATTTATCTTGTTACCATTACGTTAAGCACTAGGTAAAGAAAAGGAATCCATTACATATTTTTCAGGACAAGAAGACTAAAATAGACTAAGCTGAAATCATTCCGTAGAATTTCTTACTGGTTAACATATAGTTAGACAAAACCCACCCGAACCGGTTCCGGACTATTGATACTGATATCGATCGAGGGCGCTCGCCAACAATGATAGCCAGTGAGTGCAGAGCGGTATCGGCCGCGCTCGCTGCAACTTGCTCACGTTGCACGAAGAGATGACTGTCCACATCACATGCCTCATCTTCGTGACCCAGAAGCTCGTCCGGATCTCGGCAATTGTAGCATCCACGTTTTGATGCTTCATCCCGGCGTGCAAATGACTGTGCCTGTGTGACACTATTACGGGCCTCCTCGTACTGTACGGTATCCATAGTGCAGCATAAATTCTGCCGTAATCTCGCAGAATCCCGTTGTCGTCCAAATAGGGCACAAACCCTCGAATGTCGCTCGAGCTAGCGACGCCTTTCCAGCTTCCGCCGACCTTATTTCGTCGGGTAACGACTCCAGTTGTGCCTGTCTGACCAACAGGTTCTCCGCGGCCTTACATTCTCTCCAGTAAGGACGTATTCCTCGAGATCGCTTCTCTGTTTGCGGCACCCGCGCGCAAATCGTAGGACCCAGGCTGTGACCCTCACCAGGCGATAGAAGCTCGAGAATCTCTGAAATGGGAGAACAAAGTCGTTTGCCGCGACTAACGCAAACTCACTGGGCTCGCTGGCCCCGGCCATCTGGCTGCTGGCTGCCTCAAAAATTTTTTTTTTTTTTTTTAATTTTGTGCTATTTGTCTCGGGAACTTAGGGCTTCTACGAGCGCCGTCCATATAACTCTGTTTTGTGCTGTCTGTTTAGCATTTTCTCATGTGATGTTTATTTGGGCAAGTTCTTGTTGAGCGGTTCTTCTCCATGTTGCTCATGGCCTTCCTACCCTCCTGCTTCCTTGGGGCTCCAGTCCAGTGCCATCCTTACCACGCTACTAAGGCTTCTCCTGAGAGCGTGTCCTATCCACAGCCATTTCTTCTTCCCTATTTGGGTGTGTATCGGGGGTCCTCTTAACCACCTTGAATCCTGGTCGACTGATCTCTGCGAACGCGTCGCATCATTTGCCGCATTGTCGGTTCTGGGCACCCATCTCCATTGGGAAGCCTTCTACGACTCCAAAATCTCCGTCACTCGGTTGCCAACAAACTGCTTATACCGGCGGTGGGTACTGCCGAACCATCTTAGCACCGTTTTTGAGTCTGTCCATAACATCAGGTCAGTAATGACCACACTGTGATCCTCCTTGACAGTTTTCATCAGCCTGGTTCCAAGGACTGCTGCCTGCAACTACAGCCGTGGGATCGTAATCGTCCTCATTGGGGCACACTTCGTCTTTGCGCATACGAAACTCACCAGCACGCCGTCGTCCTTATACGTGACCCTCCAATAAGCCACCGCCGCGAATGCTGCCTGACTAGCATCCACGAAGACGAGCAACTCTATTGCCCGAATTGCTCCGTGTCCAAAGTAATGGGGAGCGTCCAACTCTTTTCTCCAAGTCGCAAAGGTCTTGCCTAGCTCTAACAATGAGGCAACACAGGAATCCTAGGGGATCAAAGGTCGACATCACCAGGCTCAAATCATCCCTCTTCGTAGGGAATCGATCTCCACTCAGGACGCTGCTTGGCACTCGATGATACTCCACGTTCAACATTGAAGTCATCCGTTGCTACCTCAGCCTCATCCCATCCGACGCTCTGGATTTGCCCAGGTCCTAAAGCCGTCTTCACAGTGGCTGAGCTGGATAAATACTGGCATAGCTCAAATCCAGCATTCGCATGTATCTGTATACCCGATAGATACGCTGATATCCACGCTCTCTGTAGCGAAACTGTCCACGTAGTCGTCGACAGTGGTAGTCGGTGATGGCCTTGACTGCTCTCGGATCCTAATCCCGAAACTTCAGTGCATTCAGAGTCTTCACGTAATGTGCAGCGCTTGGCGATCATACTGCTCCAAATGTTATTACCTCCATCTTGTAGACATCAAGAATTGGCTGCAGCATCGAATACAAGTCGTACTTTTCCGGGCTTGTTGGGGTTTTCGACACCAAAATGTGGTGTCCTTTATTCACATAATCCTTGATGATTTGATCATATGCCTGCGCCAACGGCTTCTTGCGCTTCAATTTATTTTCAACGTTGACCAGCCTCTTATACGCCATCTCGTAGCTTTGTGGGAACACAACGTGGTCGTCCTTTCAGAGTTATTCCGTCTGGTAGTGCCGCCCTACTCTCGCCGTGGTGTCTTCGAGCACCATTTGTGCCCGCACGTCGTCGCTGGCTGCCACATGTGGCACGGGCTTCACTCTAAAGTTCTCAAAGTCGAAGTAGTCCTCCACCATTTGCTGCATTGTGTCGTCCACTGACACGGCGAGTAGGCAGGACCTCGGTGATGGCATTGTCGATTGCCCACTTACAGGTCCGAACATAACCCAGCCCAGCTCGGTTGCGGCCGCGTACGGTCCCTCTCTAGCGAACCGCTTCGTTCTGAGTGGCAATCCGAGATTTCCGTGATCCAGGCCGATCAGCAGCTTCGGGACCGCGTTGCTGTAAGGCTTTATCGGCAGACGCGCATCCCTATGCACACCCTGGACATCCTGTCGACTCAATGTCTGCATCGGCAGACTCAGGGTCAATACGGAATAAACGTTCTTTAGCGCATGGCGAGTGGTCTGTCCGACTCCACTTGTCTGCAGACTCACCACGTTGGTAGGCTCTCTGTCTGACGTACCTCCGAACAATTGGATGTTTAGCTGTCGATGCTCTCCTTGTACTTCAAGATCCCTTTCGCAGCTCGTCATCGATCATTGTGACGAAGGATCCGTACAGCGTAACGGGCAGTATACGGAACAGCAGGCGGCCTCCTTCGGTGTCAACGCAGCTTAAAATCTTTTGAGTGGGCGCTCCCGCCTCACACGGAGCACTTCTCTCCAGGCTGTATCTGGAAACTGCTCGCTGCAAGATCTGGTAGCGTGTCCGCTTCGTAAGCATGAAGCAGGGTCGGTTCCTCCTCACAATGATCCACCTTCCCGGCGGCGAAGCTCCAAGAAATTCTCGGCAATTCGTGATTGCGTGTTGTCTTCCGCAGATGGCACAACCTCCATGCCGTCATCCTGTTCGCCTTCGTAATGGTAGACACTCGCATGCAGAACCCGACGCCTCGACTCCTTTCCCTCGACATACAAGACAGTGCAAGCCATGTTTGCGTACTCCTGTAGCCACGCGCTGAAGTGAATTACAATGGGCGCGATCGTTGCAGCATGCCTGGCCCATTCCACTCGCTTGCTTGTAGAAAGCTTGGCCATAAGCTCCTCCATGAGGGTTTGGGTTTGGAATACAAGAAGGCCGCGAGGTTGCTCACTTGAGTCGCGAAGGGAATGATCTTCGAGATCGGCTGCACCTCTCGCCCGCTGTTGAGTTGGCTGCGTAAAAGCTGCTCTATCACGGCGTTGACATTTCCTGGGTGAATTAGTAGCGCCTTCACTGTCTCGCGCGCTACGTCCTAAAGCGCCTTCATCAACCTCTGGTTGTTCTCCATATCCGTGCAATTGTACGCTCGGGTCGTCTCCACGCATGCACAGCTGAAGATCGGCCAGTCCTCGGCCTGCCCTCCAAATGCAGGCAAATCGGGTAGCTTTCGTGGTCCATATGCTCCCTGGGTTCCATACGGCGTAATCGCGGCGTAGGATCCAACAAGTGGCGATGCTGTTGCCACATTGTGGACGCTCACGCCCGGTAGCTCGAGACTATGCGCTGGCTGCGCAGTGGCTCCACAAATTGGTTGCTAGTGGTTAGCAATGGTCCAGCGTGCAGGCCGCACCGCTCGCACCGTCACCGACCCGAAACCGTTGTTGGCGCCAACTGCGCTTGGGCCAACTGCGATTGGCGCGAAATTGGCGGTGCTTCCACTTTCCCGGGCTCTGACTTTCCTTCTCCAATCCTATCAAATACTATTACATTTAAACTGGTTCACAACATAAGCTCACTTAAAAATACTCACTATCGATTACAATGTTCGATCCGGGACATATATCTTGTTACCATTACGTTAAGCACTTTGTTAAGGAAACGGAGTCTATTATATATTTTTTCAGGACAAGAAATCCCTCACAAGAACTATAATTGAAAATAGACTAAGCTGAAATAATTCCGTAGTCGATCCTGGCTCAGGGTCGCACACCAATATTTCATACAGTATTATTATACTCGTTACTCGTAGATTAAAAAGGGAATATTAGATTCGTTGAAAAGTATGTAACAGGCAGAAGGATGCGTTTCCTACAATATAAAGTAGATATATTCTAGATCAGGATCAATAGCCTAGTCGATCTGGCCATGTCCGTCTGTTCGTCCGTCTGCAAGTCCGCCCATATGAACGTCGAGATCTCCGGAACTATAAAAGCTAGAAAGTTAAGATTTAGCATCCAGACTCCAGTGACATAGACGCAGCGAAAGTTTATCGATTCTTATTGCCACGCCCACTCTAACGCTCACAAAGCTGCTACGCTTACACTTTTGTAAACTGTTTTTATATTCTTTAATTTTTTATTGGAAAGGTAAATTTTTATCGATCTGCAGAAAAACTATTTGCCACGCCCACAAACCCCTCAAAACAGCCACGCTCACGCTCAGTTGAAAACTGTTTTGATTTTTTTCATAGTTTTATTAGACTTGCAAATTTTTATTGACAAACCGCCATAAACTGGCAGTTTTGAAGAGCCTCCTTCGCACTTCGTTCTCTCTTGTTCTTTATTAGATTTCGTCAGCCAGCGAGTGCAGACGCGTTTCTTTGAACTCTGACGCGAACAATCAAGCCTGGACACGTGTTGAGCAGAGTACTCGGGATCGCGATGGTGAGAATCGAGCTACGTCACGTCCACCCCTGAGCGGCGACAAACCAGCTAACACGTAAGCACTTTATTTCTCCAGGGCAGCAGCCAGGGAAATTCACTATTTTGAAATAAAAAAAGCGTTTGAAACATTATTTACCCCTTTTTTTCATATCTCACCTTATTCCGAATCTTATCGGATTGGCTCGGTGTCCAATCCTGGCAAAGTTTCACGAACCGGCGCCTCTCGTCCCTTCCCTTTTTTGCCCCTTTTGCATGCGCACGCCCGTATCCTCCGCGACCAATCGGAGCAGTATCCACTCCTGTAGCTTTCCCTCCAACGGAGGTAGTAACCTCCGCGAGTATCCGGAGGATTCTCACATTCCTCTCTCTTTTTCCCTTAAATTTAGGATCACAGCGAGCCCCGGCTCCCAAACCCGCGTTCCACTGAATCCACTTCTGTGCTGTCTCTAGAGATAAATGTCTTGTATAGGTTTATTGGACACGACTGAGATCCTACCCTAGTCAGAGAACTTCGTTACAAGTAGCGCCTGAACAGGGACCTGATAGGCAGAAATACCCGAAATATTACCACCTGTTTAGAGAGTGTGAAGCGCCAGTGCAAGTGACATAACCTCAAATACCGCGAAAAAAATAAATCGAACAAAGTGCCGCGACAGCAATCTCGGTAACCCCAGTAACCGCGTCCGGAACTAAGCCCACGTGCTTATATCCATCGTGGATTAAAGCCCCGTAAGTAGGAAAAAACCTGAAAAAAGGTAGGTCAGGGACGAAGATTATAAGTGAGCACGCGGCGAGAGAAAGAATATGGAGAGCGAGAGTAAGACGGCACGAACTAGAGCAAGACAGCAGTAGAACAGTAAGCGTCGGCGTAGCGGAATTCGCGAGGGATTGCGAGCTATCACTTCCACGACGGAGGAGAGACCCACAACGGAAAATCACAAATAAAGTACAAGGAAAATTTTAATATAAATTTGGTGGGACGAACACACGAAATCTTCTGAGCTGGCCGCACGTATTTCATAGTGAGCAGCCCAAAAATATTTTCTTTACAAAATGTACAATACTAACACAAAAATTTTAAATTTTAAAACTTTTTCAAAAAGTATGGACGTGGCAGTTTTATTTATTATATATACGATTCTTAAAATAAAAGTAATTTCGTTACTCGTAAAATGCAATAGTTATTCACTTTTTGGCTTTTACTTTGCAATTTTTAACAGTGCGCGTTCCTAAAGTTTGTCGACAACTAAACAGCATCTGATCAGTATTATGTCGCTCTTGAAAGATAATGCATTATCATACTACTAATGATCGCGGAAACTTTACACAAGGTTTAAAAAAATATTTTAAAAACTTTGTTAAACATGACATATTAATTGCACCACCCTTCCCTCTTTTCGTCTCTTTCACCATCCAAGCACCATCTTAAATGTAAAATAAATCAAATGTATATAGTATGGAAAACAAGGAAATAGAAATGTAATATATTTAAATTTACACAGCTAATAATAATAAGAACAAAATTTATGAAGTCTTCTCGAGTTAGCTATATCCTGGCTCCTTGACTCCGTGGACATATTTATTGAATGCTAATCCATTTATTTGTACCCCAATGCGATTGCTTGAAGCAATGTGGTACAAGAATGGATCGGATTTGTAGTAAATTCTGTAATATAATTTCCAATTTCGGATTTGAAAAAATGTTCTTATAGTATATATTGTATATATTGTATAGCACAATGAACAACCAAAACAGATACTCATTTAGACATTTTTTGCCTGAAAAAATATAATAATGTAATAGTTAATTACCGAGTATTCACCCGTAAGCAGCCTTAACCAATTTATTATCGTAAAAGTCATTTAAATACACTTGAAACTATGTAATTAAATTCGAGAAATTTGGAGACACAATTATTAATATTAATGTAAAAATATTAAAAGCGAACCAAAACGGTGCAAAGAAAAAGGTTACATAAAATATCAACTACAAACTCAATAGATTTAATTAAAGTCTAGAAATATAATAAATGCCGTTATTTTGAAACCTATTTCAAATAAGGGTTATCTTCAGCGTGTTTTCAATGTGATATTTGAAGGAGAGCAAAGTTGCGCTGTGCAAGTAAAAACGTTGACCAATCAATATACAAATATTACAAATAACAACCAAAATTAATTACAAAATTTTTCTATCAATAAAGCTAGTTCAAAGTTTCACATTTTCATCCTTACGCTCATACGACAACAGTCCAAAGTCGACCAGCATACATCATCACTTTTGTACATTATCGGAAACACGCAAACTCACCAGTAATGAACTGGGTTCCAAGTTGCATGCGGGTATTTAGTTCGTGTGAGTCCTGGGAAAACGTTAGTGCCGTAAGTCCAGAGCAGACAGTTAATAACCAAGACATTTGTGAAAAAAGTATAGGAGTAAATCTAATTCTACAAGAACAACCGGTGTTAAGTGTGGTGGTGGTTCGGGTAATATTAATAATATTTGCGGTTATATTAAATCTTTATTAAATTTAATAAATAACTAATTAGACTAAAAAAAAAAAATAAAAAAATTTTAAAACCAAATAGTTTTATACTGAAATTAGAATCTTCTGATAGGCACCGTTACTGTCAACCAATTTTCGTATATATGTACATATATAATTAAGCAAAAAGTTCCTATTGGAGATATACATATATGCAGATATATATATATGGAAATATATATTGCTGTTTAATAATAGTCAAGGCGTTCCAAACATCTTCACTGACTTCATTAAAAGTGACTGACTGTTGAAATAACATGAAACAAGAGAGAACGCTATAGTCGAGTTCCCCGACTATCTGATACCCGTTACTCAGCTAGTGGAAGTGTGAAGGAGAGTCTTCAACACTGACAGTTTTTGGCGGTTTGTGGGCTTTAGAGTGGGCGTGGCAAAAAGTTTTTTTGCAAATCGATAGAAATTTACAAGACTAATACAAAAATTAAAAAATATTAAAACATTTTTTAAAAGTGTGGGCGTGGCAGTTTTATGCGGTTTGTGGGCGTTAGAGTGGGCGTGGCAACATGAATCAACAAACTTGCGCTGCGTCTATGTCTCTGGCGTCTGTATGTTTAATCTAGCTTTTCTAGCTTTTGTAGTTCCTGAGATCTCGACGTTCATACGGACAGACGGACGGACAGACGGACGGACAGACGGACGGCCAGACTGACATGGCCAGATCGACTCGGCTACTGATCCTGATCAAGAATATATATATTTTATATGGTCGGAAACGCTTCCTTCTGCCTGTTACATACTTTTCAACGAATCTAATATACCCTTTTACTCTACGAGTAACGGGTATAAAAACGTATTATTTGGTTTCAAGACTATTGGATACGTTTTACTCAGCTAGAATGAGTAAGATGAAGACCAAGATATGCAAGAAGCCGAGCGAATATTTTTTGGCACTGATCACGAGCTCCACCTAGTGGCGGAAGGAAATAATTCACTTTCGTCATTGGCCATAAAACTTCTTAAAATCTTTGTCTTAATAACTTTGAACAGTTTATATGATTTCCTATATGGTGGCTGAATTTACTGCCCGATTTGCGGGGATTATTAGGTAAAGCGGGAAGTTGACGAACTTATAAAAAACAAGAGAGAACGCTATAGTCGAGTTCCCCGACTATCTGATACCCGTTACTCAGATGGTGAAAGTGCGCAGGACACACAACACTCACAGTTTTTGCGGTTTGTGGGCGTTAAAGTGGGCGTGGCAAAAAGTTTTTTGGCAAATCGTTAGAAATTTACAAGACTAATACAAAAATGAAAAAATATCGAAACATTTTTCAAAAGTGTGGGCATAGCAGTTTTGGGCGGTTTGTGGGCGTTAGGGTGGGCGTGGCAAATATTTTTTTGGCAAACCGATAGAAATTAAGGAGACTAACACAAAAATGAAAAAATATCGAAACATTTTTTAAAAGTGTGGGCGTGGCAGTTTTAGGCGGTTTGTGGGCGTTAGAGTGGGCGTGGCAACATGAATCGACAAACTTGCGCTGCTTCTATGTCTCTGGAGTCTGCATGCTGAATCTCAACTTTGTAGCTTTTGTAGTTCCTGAGATCTCGACGTTCATACGGACGGACAGACGGACAGACGGACGGACAGACGGACGGACAGACGGACATGGCCAGATCGACTCCGCTATTGATCCTGATCAAGAATATATATACATTATATGGTCGGAAACGCTTCCTTCTGCCTGTTACATACTTTTCAACGAATCTAGTATACCCTTTTACTCTACGAGTAACGGGTATAAAAATTTTATTTAATAAATATACAAAAAAATCTGTTTCTAAATTTTGATATAAACTGTAGTCGTTAGATTGGTCGTGACAATTATTTGAACAAACCTGCAAGGCGTAAACGTCACACATTGGACTGATTGTAAAATCTAGCAATATAAAAGCCGAACCCCATTTTTATACCCGTTACTCGCAGAGTAAAAGGGTATACTAGAGTCGTTAAAAAGTATGTAACAAGCAGAATGAAGCGTTTTCAACCATATAAAGTATGCAATATTTTATTGATCAGGATCAATAGCCAAGTCGATCTTGCCATGTCCGTCTGTCCTTCCGTCTGTCTTTCCGTTCGTATGAACGTCGAGATCTCAGGAACTTAAACTTTGTTGACCCATGCTTCCACGGCCACTCTAACGCCCACAAACCGGCGAAAACTGCCAAGCTCACACATTTGAAAAATTTTTTGATATTTTTTCAGTTTTTATTAGTTTTGTCACTTTCTCTCGATTTGTCAAAAATCTTTTTGCCACGCCCATACTAACTGAAAAACTTTGCACTTCCACTAGCTGAGTAACGGGTATCAGATAGTCGGGGAACTTGACTATAGAGCTTTCTCTTGTTTAATATATGCATGTATGGTATATTTTTTTATTTGTAAAATCTCCCAATCAGTTAAGATAAAAATAATGTTTAAATGAGCATTTTTAAATGCTTTTCTAAGTTAATTTGAGTATTCGAAATAATAAGAATATTTAACAAAATGAAACTGATTTTTAAAAGTCTTCCTTTTGTGTTCTTATAGGCATGCTGTTGTGAAGAATTTTAAGTCCGTGACACATCCTCGCAAGTGTAGCTAAGGTAGGAACTATTTGTTCAGAGGACTATATATGAAAATTATATATATATCAGAATTATATATGAAAATTCATATTCCGTCGATTGTTGGTAAACTATACATATATATAAAAGCTAGGGACGTATTTGAAAATATATATTATTAGATATAAAACATTACCTTGCTTTCGATCGACGACACCCTAGTTGTAAACATTTGACACGCCTTTACCGTCGACACCAGACATAAATTATTTTCAAACTTTTAAACAATGGGTTCACCCTGTCAGCGAAAATCGTAATTGGAGTTTCATAAAATAATATCCCCGCATGTGATTACCTAAAAAGTAATAAAAAAAAAAATCATTGGGGCGCTTTATTGTTGAAATGAAAATTAAACTCTAATTATACCCGTTATTCGTATAGTAACTAGATTCGTTGAATAGTATGTAACAGGCAGACCATATAAATCTTGATCAGGATCAATAGCCGAGTCGAACTGGCCATGTCCGTCTGGCAAAAAAATTTTCTGTAAGTCGATAGAAATTTACAACACTAATAAAAAACAAGAGAGAACGCTATAGTCGAGTTCCCCGACTATCTGATACCCGTTACTCAGCTATTCGAAGTGCGAAGGAGAGTCTTCAGCACATACAGTTTTTGGCGGTTTTGTGGGCGTTAGAGTGGGCGTGGCAAAAAGTTTTTGGCAAATCGATAGAAATTTACAAGACTAATACAAAAATGAAAAAATATCAAAACATTTTTCAAAAGTGTGGGCGTGGCAGCTTTGGGCGGTTTGTGGGCGTTAGAGAGGGCGTGGCAAAAAGTTTTTTGGCAAATCGTTAGAAATTTATAAGACTAATACAAAAATGAAAAAATATCGAAACATTTTTCAAAAGTGTGGACGTGGCAGTTTTGGGCGGTTTGTGGGCGTTAGAGTGGGCGTGGCAACATGAATCGACAAACTTGCGCTGCGTCTATGTCCCTGGAGTCTGTATGCTTAATCTCAACTTTCTAGCTTTTGTAGTTCCTGAGATCTCGACGTTCATACGGACAGACGGACAGACGGCCAGACGGACAGACGGACAGACGGACAGACGGACGGACAGACGGACATGGCCAGATCGACTCGGCTACTGATCCTGATCAAGAATATATATACTTTATATGGTCGGAAACACTTCCTTCTGCCTGTTACATACTTTTCAACGAATCTAGTATACCCTTTTACTCTACGAGTAACGGGTATAATGAAACAATATCAAAACATTTTGGAAAAGTGTGGGCGTGGCAGTTTTGGGCGGTTTGTGGGCGTTAGAGTGGGCGTGGCAACATGGTTCAAGAAACTTGCGCTGCGTCTATGACTCTGGAATCTGTATGCCTAATCTCAACCTTCTAGCGTTTATAGTTCCTAAGATCTCGACGTTTATATGGACAGACGGACAGACATGTCCAGATCGACTCGGCTTTTGATCCTGATCAAGAATATATACTTTTTACGGTCGCAAACGATTCCTTCAGCCAGTTACATACTTTTCAACGAATCTAGTATACCCTTTTACTTTACGAGTAACTGGTATAAAAAGAATTTTATCTTACATAAATATATAAAATAAATAGGTTTAAGTACAATATTTGTTACGTAAATATATTATATTCTTAAAAATAATTAATCAACCATTTAACAACTATTAAATACTTTGCAAAAAAAGAAAAAATCGAAAATCCGTTAAAATTAAATTAAATTCAATAAATTAAAAACAAACCTTTTTTACTACATACCCCGGTGACGTTGCCCATGCATGTGGAGAGGCTGATGGAGATTGATCTTCTTGAAACAAACCCCTGGTATCTAGACAAATTTATTTAATTAAATTTTTTTGATCGTAAATTATCTTATAAATTATATGTGAAGAACATATATTATAAATATAGTAATATTCTTTAAAGGTGGTGAAGAGTTTTTAATACGCTCACACAAAGTAATATTGTAATCAACAAGGGGACGAAGCTAAAATCGATATCTCCCCGATAACTTCGAGACAGAATTTTGCTCTGATGTTTCACTTTCCTCACGACCCTCTTCAACAATCTTAAAACCGATACTGATTCCTCCGGAAAATATCGACATTGAGATCGTTTTCGTCTCGAAATCAGGGTTCTTCTCATGAGACTGATTGAGACCACCAAGGCCGCTGAGCACAGTCGATCTCGGTTTTGTTCGTTCTCCATTTTCTGTGTTTGTTCACCGGATTTTTTTTTAAATTTATAATGACTCGGGCAGCGCGATAGAAGTATCAAAGAACTACACCAATAGTCGCTTCTTTCGGAATTATAGCCTGCTCTAAATGTAATGTTCGTCACAACCGCCAATAAAAGCAGATCATTTCAATAATGAGATAAATCTGAACTATACTATTTAATAGGAAAATATTTAAACATTCAGCATTATGAAGGTTACAATTCGACTTTATTATTTAATAACGTTACGTCCATATAGTTATCCTTACAGTGCCGACATAGACATAGAAAATGCAATTGAAGAACTTATAAAACAAGGTATAATAAGAAAATTAAAATGTGCATTTGCTCTCCAGCTGTAATGGTACCTAAGATAAGTGATGCATCGGCCATTAATGACAGAGGACTACTATGAATGATAAATTTCCCATTTCGAAGATGGATGAAATATAGGACAAGTTGGGGAAATTCCATATCTTACAACATAAGATCTTAGTTCTATAAAATGGAAATGAACCCAGACTCCATTCAAAAAAATTCACTTTCTTCTAAGAAGGATCATTGTGAATGTACAAGGTACGCATTGTCTAGTATAATTAGACGATATTTTTATATTTTCCACATCTTTACAAGATTCAAGCTATTAAAGATTTTAAATTCCAAAACTCTTAGGCCTTTGTGGATTTCGCCGTAAATTTATAAAAGATTTCGAAAAAGTCGCTAAGCCAATGACTCTTTGCCTAACTAGTTATAATAAAGTTTTGAAATTAAAAACTTTAATTAGTAAATATGCGTTGTCAAAATCAACAAAATGTAAGAAGAATTTACAATTTACTACTGGAGCAACGGCGCACAGTGTAGCACAAGATAGAGGCGATTGCGTACAAATTACCGAATTACTATTAACGTATTTAATTATAGTACCAACTTGTATTTGAAGAAGAAAATCAGGTCCCTGAAGAACTTACTCACTACTTTTATAAAGCTATTGATAAAATAATTTACAGTTAAATAAATTAACATTTAGTTATGATCATTAATAATAAAGCAAATAAAAAATTCCAATATTGGAACGAATTTAATAAAATTTTCAGAAATACTTTCTAACTTGCCCATGGGCTTCTATGAAATAATATACAAACTAGAGCGAACGCTATAGTCGAGTTCCCCGACTATCTGATACCCGTTACACAGCTAGTGGAAGTACAAAGGAGAAATTTCCACACTGATATTTTTTGGTGGTTTGTGGGCGTTAGAGTGGGCGTGGGAAAAAGATTATTGGCAAATAGAGAAAAAAATTACAAGACTAACAAAAATGTGAAAGAATATTAAAACATTTTTCAAAAGTGTGGGCTTGGCAGATTTGGGAGGTTTGTGGGCGTTAGAGTGGGCGAAGCAAAAAGTTTTTCTGCAAATTGATAAAAATTTACAAATATAGTTCAAAAATGAAAAAATATCAAAACATTTTTCAAAAGTGTGGGCGTGGCAGCTTTGGGCGGTTTGTGGGCGTTAGAGAGGGCGTGGCAAAAAGTTTTTTGGCAAATCGTTAGAAATTTATAAGACTAATACAAAAATGAAAAAATATCGAAACATTTTTCAAAAGTGTGGGCATAGCAGTTTTGGGCGGTTTGTGGGCGTTAGGGTGGGCGTGGCAAATATTTTTTTGGCAAACCGATAGAAATTAAGGAGACTAACACAAAAATGAAAAAATATCGAAACATTTTTTAAAAGTGTGGGCGTGGCAGTTTTAGGCGGTTTGTGGGCGTTAGAGTGGGCGTGGCAACATGAATCGACAAACTTGCGCTGCGTCTATGTCCCTGGAGTCTGTATGCTTAATCTCAACTTTCTAGCTTTTGTAGTTCCTGAGATCTCGACGTTCATACGGACGGACAGACGGAAATGGCCATATCGACTCGGCTATTGATCCTGATCAAGAATATATATACTTTATATGTTCAGAAACACTTCCTTCTGCTATTACATACTTTTCAACGAATCTAGAATACCCTTTAACTCGTAGAGTAAAATATAAATACACAAAAAGACAATGAAGGTACTAATAGACTTATGACGACTTTAAACCGAACAAGAGAGAACGCTATCAGATACCCGTTACTCAGCTAGTGCGAGGGCCAGATATATTATAAATTTAAAAAAAACATCTAAACAAAAGTAATTTGTGGTCGTTAGAGTTGGCGTGAAAACATTTTGAAACAACCTTGCACAGCGTAGGTGTCAATAAAATCTTCATATCTAGTCTCATGTTTGTATCTTTTATAGTTTCCGAGATTTTTATAACTATTAAACTGTTTAATTTTTTTCCACAAGACACTTCTGATGCAAGACCCCAAAAATATATCTTAAATTGCAAGTTGCCAGTAATGTGAATTCTAAAGGTATCTGTTGCCTGGAACATGTGAATGATATTCAACTCACAGTTCGCAATCTTGTAGTCCTAGTTATAATAATCCAGTTAAATAGTAACAGACACAGAAGGCTAATTCAACGAACCCGATTTTAGTTGCCATAAAATATAAAATTCAGGAAAAAATCAATAAAGGCACACAAATAAAGTAAACCAGAAATGCCCTCTAAAACTTCTTTTGAAGGTTTGTTTAAAGCCTTTGTATATCCCGAATCCTTGTTATCTTTTAGCGTTTGCAGGCGGAGTATGTAGACGACTGAGATTAAAAATAAGAGGGTCTGTCACTCCCTGCGCTCTGTACGAAGATGATCGTAAAGATAACAACGCATACAAACGTTTGCTTAGATAAATGAGCAAGAGGAAAACAATCATTAATTCACGTTAATCGTAACTATTAAAACTGCTGCCGACTGCGTGGCTTGGCATGCTTGGAAGTCAGGCTTTCAACAGAGTCCTTAAGGGGCAGCAGACACAGCATGTTCACTGCACGTTTTGTCTATCCTAATGATGTTCTCAGTACGGCAACTCGACAGACACCATGTCTGCCGGGTATCAGCTGAAGCACTCTAGCTTCCTCAGCCTACGATCATTGGGGGTAGATTCTCGTCCTTGACAAGAACTATGTCGTTTACCAACAGACCAGGACTTGAAGTACGCCACTTGGAATACTGCTGAAGTAACGTTAGATACTCTTCCTTTCACTTAGATCAGAAGATTTGGTGCAAACAGGATACCTCTTCTATGCATCCAAGCGGTTGTAGTTGAGACTTGTCACGTCAGGCTCATCGAAGGAATCAGGAGGACCGCCGTTCAAGAAATGTGCTGGGGTAAGAACATCCAGATCAGCGGCGCTCTCTAAAAGTGAGACTAAGGTCTAGAATTAATCACGGCTGAGATATGGCATAAAAGAGTCCTCATGGAATGCCAGGACTGAGGGACCCTTATCACGATAAAAATGGTGCTTGGGCGTATTAACCGCCGCTTCCCAAAGGCCACCGAAATGGGGCGATCGTGGAGGGATGAAATGCCAATCAATAGCTTCAGATAGACAAAAATCAAGCACCGACTTCTGTTGATCGCTGCTAAGGAACAGTCGCATTAGTTCCAGTAGCTCGTTAATGGCGTTGTCTGACCAAATTTGTTTTGGTTTTTCCCTGGTGCGTGATGAGACGAGGCTATCCCAAAAACATCGTACATAGATGCCTAGGTCACGGCCTAGGTCACTCTTTTTTCCACCAATAGGCCAATACTTGGAACGAATTATACCAAGAAGAGTTCTAAGGCCGGTATGAAGATTAGCCTTATGGTAATTTAAAATAATTGCAAACGTTACTGGATTGCATTTTGGCAGTATTGTTGGGTGCTGGCCATCCACTCGAAGAAGACCGAACTGATTCAGGAAAGGCGAGAGAGAAGCTAGATAACTAGATGGGGAAACAGATACTTTAATTCTTATAAGATTGTAAGTCCTCCTAAAGATGCGCAGCCACAGCTGAATTCCTTTTTAAAGGTCCGCGTGAGACCAAGATGCCGAACTCTATTGCAAAATATGTAGACCAGCGAATATAACAATAAGCGATTACACGCTGCAGCGACGTAAAGGAGTTTGCAAATTTGGGGCAAATGGTTATGTCCACATACGGAGGTTTTGCCAGCAATACACTTCGACGAAGCTCAGGCAACGGCTTCTCAGTGAGACCATCAGATGGCCGATCTTTCTCTGACCCGATCAGGGTCAGGCCTTAAGGCTAGTATCCAAAATCTATGAATTTCAAGATCTAAATCTGAGTCCAGCACAAATCGTGGAATTTCAACGCGACATATCCTTCCAAAGCTGCTGCAAATATCGAGCCATTTCAAATTTTAAGCCTCAGGGAGGCTTTCATCCCAGGATAACTTTTCCTTACAGAGCTGTTGCAGAATGATTTTATACTTTGCGATTATGGGCCCAACCAGGCCTAAGGGACCCCTACATGGGGTCGATGATATAAGACCATCATTAGAAATCGCGACGAAGAATTTCTGGGACCGCATTTCTAGGAAATGTCCACTGCTCATTCATCGCCAACTACTGCATAGCCCTCACAGAAAAATAAGAGTTTATTGTTGTTATTGTTTATTGTTGCAGTTATGTTTGTACACTAGTCCGAAGTTAATATCGAGCAAAAACCCATCAGTAATGAAATTGGAATCGCTTATTCCCGAATCTGCGCCAGAAGATCTTGATTTTTCTAGTTGAAGCCGGTTGGTAAAAGGGGATTTAAATCGATACAATTGCGAGCTGGAATCAAGCCATGCCCGACCGGGATTAAACGATCCATTACGGCTTTTAACTAAAACGGACTACCGAAATCCTGGGCAATGAATGCAGTGCCATTGGTGCTAAGACTTAAAGATGAAGGAACGAATGCATCAAGTGGCGCGTGCTAGGAAGAAGAGATTGCATTTTCAAAATGCAGCAAAGTGTTATGCTTAGACCCACAAGAAGTCTTTAAGACGATCAGATGGCGTTTACTCCCGGAACCGGTAACAATAGTAAATTGCACCATGACAGAGCCATCAGCCAATAGTAGTTGGGGCAACAGCTATAAATGAGGATCTGTTATCGCGTATATTTTTTCCTACCTGACCGCCTGGCGTGTAGGTAGCCATATCGTAGTCCATGGGTTCCAATGTTTTGCAGCTCTGCTACAGAAAATTTGCCATCGATTCCCACGACGGAATCAAATTTATGAAAGCCAGATCCTCTAGAGGCTCTTCTCATTTGGCTTGAGTCGTGGAATCCAGTTTTTGCAGAAGGATTTTGGCTCCAGCGATCTGCTCAGACAAGACCAAGCCTTTGAGAGTGGGAATATGAGCATTAATTTATCCGATAGTTCCCGTAGTTCATAAACTGATCTATTGCCTTCAAATCCAGAATCTCTGTAATGTATGCCTGAAAAACTAAACGGCGATTATGAAATCGTTTTTGCAATAAATCTAACGCCGTAGCATAGTTGCCGTTCGAGATTTCCAAAGTTTGGTTCATCGCAGCCGCTTAGCGTCTCATTTGACCACGATGTTTGCAACCGATGAACCCTTGCGTATAATGCAGTTGACTTATGCTTTAGCCCACTCTATTTTGGCTGCTTGTATTATCCATGGCATAGACCTTTAATACCAACGCAGAGTAAGCACAGAATAACAGAACGAAAGAAAAAGTCAAAAAGCTAACCAAGCGGCAGATTATATATATATAGGTATATTATATAACTATAAATACATATACATATATGTATGCAATTAATGCCAACCAAAAAACCTTGGATTTGGTTTTATTAAAGATGTATACAGCTTGAGCAGTACAGTTAAAAATGAGAGAGTTTGTTTCTCCGAGCATTCTGTATTTAGATGAGTGTGAAGATATGAACTATTACAAGGAACGCATAGATAAATAAGGCAACTAATGAGCAAGAGGAAAACAATGATTGATTTACGTTAATCTTAACTATTAAAATTGGTCTTGTTTAATGCTGCCAGCTTCGTGGTCCGACACTCCGATTAACAGAGAAGATCTCAAAGAAGTGTATGGAAACGGTTTGCCATGCCGAGCACCTTCGGCCTTCAGCATGGAGTAACGACTGGTAAGTTAGCCAAAACTCTAACTCAGTCAGAAGTAGCTGGTACGACCAGCAAACCGATCTTCTGTATTGGATGCTAGTCAGATTACCGAACACAGCGAGGGTATTTCAAGTAGGCCCCTCGTGGTAGTCCTCGTTCACGTAGATCAGCCCGAACCATCAACATGCGTCAAATTCAAAAAGTGCATTTTAATACAATTCTGACTGACATGGATCGTGAGCAAGTGTCTTTCTGGTCGTCATCAATATATACTCGGCCAATCATCCGAACAGATGAAATACTATGCCGAGGTCAGAAATCGTATATTTTAGTATATATAGCAGAAAAGCAATAGGTCTACGATTAGATTAAAGCTTTATTATGCCGAGATTAAGAGAAATACAAAATTACAAATTTCCACTATATTTAACAAGACAAATGATTTGCAAACCTATGCTGAAGTATCGTTCTGTTTGTTGGACACAGGAGCGACATTGTTTGCATTGGAGCGGAGCTAGTACAACAGGATTTTTTTAATATTCTTTAATAATAAATCATTTAAATAGCGGGCAAAGACAGCCAGCGGTTTATGGACATCGAGCTAAGCAACATTACAGTTGTCCGGGGAAAACAAGTATCCCTTTACGTCGTCCCAAAGTTAGCTGAAGTGAAGCAATTATTTCTAAAAGCCTCAGAGAGATTAGGCATCGAATTCGGAAATTCAAATCCCATTAAACATCGGTTCTATCCTGTCAGTCCCGCAGTAGAGGAATTATTTTATACAGAATTCTCCAATGCGTCCGCTTGTCAAACCTATTAAAAATTTGTGGATGCACGCAGTCTTAACGAGGCTACCAAAAAGGATGATTATCCATTGACGTAATATTTTTCCGATTGTCCAAAACTAACATCATATCCAAGCTCGATTTAAAGAATGCCTATTGGAAAATACGTGCTGAATCCAAACCTTTAATTGCACTCACGGTGCCTAGGCGTCCATTATACTAGTTTATGCCGTTCGGACTATGTAATGCACATTTCACCATGTGTCGCCATAATTTATCATATCTGCGCTATTGTGCCTTTGGGTACGTATACGACCTTTGTGTCGTGTTGGAAGATTTTGAAGCTCATTTGTATTGATTCGATTAGTCGAGGAATTCCGAAAAGCGAGGAATGGAAGGCTTTCAACGCTGAATCTTAAATGTGGGTCCAAGTGTAACGTAATGAAATCACGTATAGCTGTAGCTTAGTCTTGTTTGAAAAATTATAAAGAATAAATTAGGTGAATAAGCAAAATGATATAAAATGGCAGTAAATTAAGTTAAAATACAATACGAACCCGTAACGAAAAAAAAGAATTTTAAATAGCGACCGCACGCGCTTAACCCCATTGAAATAATTGTTTTATGTACTCTTACGTTACATTATTTTTAAAAACTTTATAACCATAATTATAAAATTTTTAGGGAGAGAAATAATAAAGTATTCTATGTTGGATCAATGAAATAATTTACTGTTAAATATACCCGCTACTCGTAGAGTAAGAGGGTATTCTAGATTCGTGTAAAAGTATGTAACAGGTAGAGGAAAGCGTTTCGTACCATATAATGCATATATATTCTTGATCGGGATCAATAGCCAAGTCGATCTGGCCATGTCCGTCTTTCCGTCGTCTGTCCGTATGAACACCGTGATATCAGGAACACAAAAAGCTAGAATGTTGTGATTAAGCTTGCAGTTGTTGACCTATGTTGCCACACTCACAAACCGCACAAAACTGCCAGGCCCCCCTTTTTTAAAACATTTAAAAAATGGTTTTTGATTTAATACTTTTTTTTCCTATTTCTATAAAGCGTTTTCTTTTGTTTTATGTGTATTATAAACGAATACTGTCCCTAAATTTTTCATTGTTGAGGCATCCAGCGTCTTTGTTATTCTAGCTTGAGAAATCAGGAACCGCGAGATCTGTAGTTTTTCTGAATTGACATGGCAACTTAACATATATCAGGTGGTTTTCGGGAATTTTTTTATACCCATCGGCTTCTCACTCTTAGTTAACTTTTACAATCCAAATGAATAAATTCTTGCGATGGTTCAGGACGAGAAAATGCAAGTGTCATCACTTTTTACCCGTTACTCGTAGAGTAAAAGATATTCTAGATTCGTTGAAGAGTATGTAAAAGGTAAAAGGAAGCGTTTCCGACCATACAACCTGTGCTAACTTATATATATTCTTGATCAGGATCATTAGCCGATTCGAACTGGCTTTGTTCGTCTGTCCGTATGAACTCTTTAATCTCAGAAACTATAAAAGCTAGGATGTTGAGATTAAGCAGCAGCTTCCAGAGACATCGACGCAGCGCAAGTTTGTTGACCAATGTTGCCCACGCCCACACTTTTAAAATTTGTTTTTCATTTAATACTTTTGGTTCTCCACAAAAGTGTGGAAATTTCTTGTTCGCACTTCCAAGTTGAGTAACGGGTATATGATAATTGGTGATCGACTATACCGTTTCTTTTGTTTTTTATACCCGTTACTCGTAGAGTAAAAGGGTATACTAGATTCGTTGAAAAGTATGTAACAGGCAGAAGGAAGCGTTTCCGACCATATAAAGTATATACATTCTTGATCAGGATCAGTAGCCGAGTCGATTTGGCCATGTCCGTCTGTCCGTCCGTATGAACGTCGAGATCTCAAGAACTACAAAAGCTAGAAAGATTGAGATTAAGCATACAGACTCCAGGGATATAGACGCAGCGCAAGTTTGTCGATTCATGTTGCCACGCCCACTCTAACGCCCACAAACCGCCCAAAACTGCCACGCCCGCACTTTTGAAAAATGTTTCGATATTTTTTCATTTTTGTATTAGTCTTGTAAATTTCTAACGATTTGCCAAAAAACTTATTGCCACGCCCTCTTTAACGCCCACAAACCGACCAAAGCTGCCACGCCCGCACTTTTGAAAAATGTTTTGATATTTTTTCATTTTTGTGTTAGTCTTGTAAATTTCTATCGATTTGCCAAAAAACTTTTTGCCACGCCCACTGTAACGCCAAAAACTGTATGTGCTGAAGACTCTCCTTCGCACTTCGAATAGCTGAGTAACGAGATAGTCGGGGAACTCGACTATAGCGTTCTCTCTTGTTTTTTATATTATAAATAAGTACTGTTCCTAAATTTTATTTTTTAAGGCATCCAGCCTCTTTTGTTAATAAATGTGTAATTCTAACTTGACAAAATCAGGAACTGTTAGATTTGTAGTTTTCTTGAATTAACATGGCAATCTAGGGAAGTCTCTCTTGGGTAGAGAAAGCGAGGATTGAAATCTCAGTTTCCTTCTTTTAGTTATTTAATTTGAGTCGTAACCTATATCAGGTGTTTGTCGGGAGTTTATTGAGTAAGCTTATCGGTATATAGGTAGCAAGGTATGCTTATATATTATATTATATTATAAAATAAAAAAAAATATGCTTATATATATCACTTTTGTGTTTTTCGTCTAGAAATTTCCACGGTGACAGTTTTTGAAGGTTTGTGGACGTTGGAGTGGGCATTGCAGAAAGATTATTGGAAAAGCGAGAGAAATTTTCAAGAGTAACAAACATGTACAAAAATATCAAAACATTTTTTTAAGAATATCGAACAGTTTTCGGACGAATATGTGCACAACACCCAATTACTGTACGGAACCACAAAAATGTTTAAAGGTATTCTAATATCAAGACGACTATACCGAGACAGAAATAATTCTAGCATGATGGAAATAATGAACTTCTACAAAAAAAAAAAAAAACTGTGTCTTGATTCAGAACTACAAATCCAGAAATATTCCGAGAATGACTTTATTAAAGTAAATGCCATTTTCTAAATATGTGTTTAGACATGATAAGTAGGCAAACTATAAATAAGTTTTATTTATGGGCTGCAATAAACATGGCACGGGACAACATAAGTGGCAACTACATATAAGTACGATAGCAGTGGTCTATTGCCGAAGTGTCAAGAGATATGATCACGCGGGAGGTGATTAGCGCGGTCATAGGCCACAAACATAGATTTAAGATAAATCTCAGCTGCATTGACCAACGCAGACTGCAGCGTCTTACAAGCGCTGCATTATATAATTAGATGATAAGAACCTATGTAAGAATGAAATAAAAGCGATGCCCTCGCAGTAGCGAGTCAGTTAGATTCAAACACCCGAATTGAACTCATTAAATGTACGCATTAGTTTATAGTGTGAACATTTTGGTCCTTCGAGAAATTCTGTTGTTTTCCCCCACCAGTGGTAAGAAACACAGAAGAAAAAACCAGGGCTTCACAGTAAGAAGAGCAAGGTTATTCGAGTGATTCTGTTGTTTCCCCCACCAGTGGCAAGAAACACAGAATAAAAGACCACGCCAATAAGTACTAGGACTATAAGGTGAAACATTGTGTTCTTGCTTTTCCTTGACTGATCAATCAGCTGTGAGTCGAGGCACAGCTAGGTTAACTGGACGACCAACCAAAAAATCCTCCAACGGATCACGCCAAAGAATACAAGCAGAAAGCAGAAGTCACAGTGATTGTTTTCCCAAGGTGTTGTCGGAAAGATCTGTGAAATTGGTGTAAGACCAAGGAGAGCTGCAGAACAAAATACTGCAAGCCATCAAGGAAAAGGCATCTATACCAGCAATAGAAGTATTGGTAGTCCGATTTACTACTAACAACAATTCCCTGGTAAAATTGGTAGTTGGCGATCATCAATATTTTAATGATACAATATTTATTAAAACTATGGATGCTATCAAGGCCTACAAGGAGTCACAATTAAAGGTAGAAACACTTGAAGAGATAAATATACCAAGCAGATCAAAATTATCTGATACCGCATCAGCTCGGAGCTCCAGTCCAGTTGATAATCTAGTTCAACTGGTGGATAGAAGAGCAGACAGGGTAAGGCAACAGATGAGCCTAATCTACGAACCCTTAGATAGTTCAAGTGAGATTGAACTAGTCAAGCAGCTGGCAATGATGAAAAGTCATTGGTCCAACGTGACGGACACACTGAAATGGCCAACATTTTACGAGCTGTTTTCTGAGCTAATAGACAGCAGGAAGGATCTCAGCAACACAAGGAAGCTGGGATATTTAAGAGCCTGCTTAAAAGGAGAAGCTCAAATGGTGGTTAGCTATTTGATAACGGGATCAGCGGCTAGCTATACAGCAGCGTGGGAGCTTATCTGCAAACGCTATGAGAATAGTGAATAATAATATAGTGAATAGTGAATATTCTCCCAACACTTCAACAAATTAATGGAACTGGAGTACTTGCTGCCCCATGCTTTGTGGGACATATGGAATCTGTAAAGACAACGGGTCAAGGTAAATACTATGTACCCCATCAAGCAATCATCAGGCCTGGAAGCTTAACTACGAAGCTACGAGTAGTTTTTGACGCATCCGGAAAGACGACAAATGGACTAAGCTTAAATGACGTTATTATAGCTGGTCCTAAGATTCAAAAGGATAGATTCGATATTCTAATTAAATGGCGCAAGTGGCAATATGTTATGGTAGCTGACATTAAAAAAATGTATCGCCAAATAAAGGTTGCTGAGAAAGGCCAAGAATACCAATATATCCTATGGAGAGATGATCCAAAATTGCCGATCAGTGAGTTTAAGTTAACAACCGTAACTTATGGCACCTCGGCAGCACCTTTCTTAGCAGTCCGATGTCTACGAGAGTTGGCAGATCACTTATGCCAAGAGGATAGCGTCTTAGCAGAGACAATTAGAGACGACTTTTATATGGATGACCTCATAACTGGTGGAGACACAGTCAACGAGTGCTATGAACTTCAAAGGAAATTGAGACAAGTGATGAAGAAGGCCGGCATGCATCTGCGAAAATGGGTTGCAAATGACAAACGTATTTTAGCCGACATTCAGGACGACGGTGATACGGAGAAAATTTGCATTAAGGAGAATGAATCGATCAAAACCTTAGTACTTCAATGGGATCCGAAGAAGGATACATTTACGTTTTCGGCAGAAAACCCAATGCTAACACGCATAACAAAGCGGTTAGTGTTATCACAGTTGTCCAGAATTTTCGACCCACTAGGATGGTTGGCACCTGTAACGATTCAAGGCAAATGTTTCATTCAGGAACTGTGGAAGGTACCGATGACTTGGAACGTTGAATTGGAATCCAACTTAGCTAACTGGTGGATGGAATATGCTAAAGGTCTATCATATTTAGAGAAATAAGCATTTCACGCTGGACTGGATGCTCCAAAGGTTTTATGGAGCTACATGGATTCTGCGATGCATCAGAGAAAGCATATGCAGCGGCTGTGTATACAAAAGCAGGCGGCAGAGTTACTTTGCTAGCAGCAAAAAGCAAAGTAAATCCTATAAATAACAGAAAAACAATTCCGAAGTTGGAATTATGTGCTGCGCATTTATTAGCAAAGTTATTAGCGAAGGTGCAGATCAACGCATGCATGCAGTGATTCGCAAATTACTATTGCTTGGATACAGAACAAGCGCAGCAAAGATAAGTTCGTCAGAACTAGAGTGGAAGAAATCAATAAACTAATTCCCAATGTCAAATGAAATTACGTTAAATCGGAAGAAAATCCAGCAGACATGGCTTCAAGAGGGATATCACTGCAAGGTCTTAAAATCTGTTAAATTTGGTGGAGAGGGCCGAATTGGCTAGCTATAGATGCACAACACTGGCCCACTCAAAAGGAATCGGAAATTTTTGTGGTATCCACATTAATAAAATCCGAATATCGGCAAAATCATCTTTTATCGAAGTATTCATCGATCGACAAACTTCTTAGAGTAATGGCGTATGTATTACGCTTCATAACAAAGCTGAGAGGAAAATCGCAACAGCCTTCACATCTTACGGTGGAGGAATTAAAGCTAGCGAAGATTACCGTGGCAAAGATACAACAACAGCTGGATTTTGGACACGAAGTCAGACTACTCAAAAACAAAAGACCATTAGACCCAAAGAGTAAGTTACAGGCGCCAAATCCGTTTTTGGATAGTGAAGGCGTACTTCGAGTTGGTGGACGACTACAAAACGCAATGATACCCTATAATGTAAAACATCCAATTATACTGGATAAGTCACATTTGACTTGGTTAATTGCAAAGGATGCTCATAAAGAAACTCTGCATGGCGGAATTAACATAATGAGAACTTATATTCAGAGGGAGTTCTGGATATTTGGCATACAAAATTCGTTAAAGAAATATTTAAGGGAATGTATTGTATGCATACGATACAAGCAAGAGATGTCCAGTCAACTGATGGGAAATTTACCAGTTTATCGAGTAACGGCTGATTACTCGTTTCAAAATACTGGAATCGACTACGCCGGACCGTTCCAGATTCGCTGCTCAAAGGGAAGAGGTAAAAAAACGTATAAAGAATACATTTGTATATTTGTTTGTATGGCAACAAAAGCGATACATTTCGGCAGACAAATTCCTGGAGGCTCTTCGACGGTTCTTTGCAAGACGAGCCAAGAGTGAGAACCTATACTCAGATAATAGAACAAACTTCGTGGGAGCTTCAAGAGTATTGGACAAAAAATCTGTAGCTGCCATTAAAAACAATAATGAGTTAGCACCTACACTAGAAAAAGAAGGTACAAGTGGCACTTTATTCCCCCGGAAAGCCCCCACATGGGAGTTTTATGGGAAGCCGGTGTAAAATCAGTGAAGCATCACCTTAAACGAGTTATTGGTGAAAACAGCTTTACATACATATGAAGAATTTGCATCGCTGCTATGTCAAATCGAAGCAGTGCTAAACTCGCGTCCATTAGGCTACCGGGTGTAAATGCAGTTATACAATTGCCACTGATCTATAAACTGATGAAGGCATAAGCTATGTTGAAGGATAATGTCCTATTCATTGAAGCAAAATTGCCGATATACAACAATCAGGAAACGGATCTCTTTGAAGTAATCCCAATACCACTGTGGACAAACGGAACAAAGCTTATTCCGAAATTGAATTCTACATTTTTTGCGTTCAATACAGACATAAACGCATATCACCTGATGTCTGAAATGGAAATTAACCAATGCAGACAATAGGATTCGACAACATGGCTTTGCGAAAGTAATTGGGCATGGAAAAACGCGGATGATCACTCTTGCGAAATATCACCATTGAAACCAAGCAAGGCACACTCATGCGAAATGATGGAATTCCAAAACAATTCGTTCATCAAAGAGATAAGAGGATCCAACCGTTGGTTATTTAGACTGTTTCGGAATACAGCAGCTAATATAAGATGCAACGAACAGCATCCAGTTATAAGACTGCTCAATCAAGGCATTATACAACTACTTGCAGAATGCACAGCAATATTAGGGGATACAACAATAATTACTCCTCAAAAAGTAATTTCGACAGCGTCTGAAATGTCTATCTTCCCCAGTTTACGAATTATAGATGACAAGGAGACATGGAACGTGGTCCCGCTGAAGCACTTGATTGTCAACAACACTAATGAACTGCAAAATCTTCAAATGCGAATCCAGACGCTGAAACATAACAAGGTACACATTGATGACTTGATTTTCCATAAGGGAAACGGACACTCGGCTCTAGGGTTGACAAATGACGCATAAATGAGAGACGACTACTGGCCGTACATTTTCGCCCCCCGGAGAATGTCTAAATATGTGTTTAGACATGATAAGTGGGGAAACTATAAATATGTTCTATTTATGGGCTGCAAAAAACACGTCACTGGACAGCATAGGTGGCAACTACAGATAAGTACGATTGCAGCGACCTATTGCCGAAGTGTCAAGAGATAAGACCTCGCGGGAGGTGATTAGCGCGGTCATAGGCCTCAAACATAGATTTAAAGATAAAACTCAGCTGCATTTACAAACGCAGACTGCGGCGTCTTACAAGCGCTGCATTATATAATTAGATGATAAGAACCTATTTAAGAATGAATAAAAGGCGAAGCCCTCGCAGTAGCGAGTCAGTTAGATTCAAACACCCGAATTGAACTCATTAAGTGTACGCACAAGTTTATAGTGTGAACAGCCATGCTTCAAACCAGTAACCACAACCCAAAAAAACCAAAACTTCTTCATTAACAAGGAAATAACCTGCCTTTTACCAATCTGGTAAAAAAAAATGTTAACCACAGACGAAATCCCATTACATTTCGCTACAGCCCAATAGTAAAACAGAAATACAAAGACAAATTACAAAACTACTGGAGAAATATATTATTAGACATAGCCATTCCCCATGGGGCGCACTAATCCTTTTGGTATTAAAGAAGTCAGACTATGCAAACAAGATGGAGAAAAATTAAGTTTAGTAATTGACTGTAGGAAACTGATACCATCAAATTGAGATGCCCCCAAGGGATATCAGCAAGACTGTCCTCTCGCCATTAGAAGGCCATTTCGAATTTGTTAGAATGCCTTTTGGTCTCAATAACGTTAAAGCCACTTTCCAAATAGTGATGTACAACAAATAGTGATGTACAACGGTAAATTCTACCTAATCTATTTCGACGATATTATAGTCTATTCATCTTATATAAAACATATAAAGCATATGCAGCGGCTGTGTATACAAAAGCAGGCGGCAGAGTTACTTTGCTAGCAGCAAAAAGCAAAGTAAATCCTATAAAAAACAGAAAAACAATTCCGAAGTTGGAATTATGTGCTGCGCATTTATTAGCAAAGTTATTAGCGAAGGTGCAGATCAACGCATGCATGGAGTGATTCGCAAATTACTATTGCTTGGATACAGAACAAGCGCAGCAAAGATAAGTTCGTCAGAACTAGAGTGGAAGAAATCAATAAACTAATTCCCAATGTCAAATTAAATTACGTTAAATCGGAAGAAAATCCAGCAGACATGGCTTCAAGAGGGATATCACTGCAAGGTCTTAAAATCTGTTAAATTTGGTGGAGAGGGCCGAATTGGCTAGCTATAGATGCACAACACTGGCCCACTCAAAAGGAATCGGAAATTTTTGTGGTATCCACATTAATAAAATCCGAATATCGGCAAAATCATCTTTTATCGAAGTATTCATCGATCGACAAACTTCTTAGAGTAATGGCGTATGTATTACGCTTCATAACAAAGCTGAGAGGAAAATCGCAACAGCCTTCACATCTTACGGTGGAGGAATTAAAGCTAGCGAAGATTACCGTGGCAAAGATACAACAACAGCTGGATTTTGGACACGAAGTCAGACTACTCAAAAACAAAAGACCATTAGACCCAAAGAGTAAGTTACAGGCGCCAAATCCGTTTTTGGATAGTGAAGGCGTACTTCGAGTTGGTGGACGACTACAAAACGCAATGATACCCTATAATGTAAAACATCCAATTATACTGGATAAGTCACATTTGACTTGGTTAATTGCAAAGGATGCTCATAAAGAAACTCTGCATGGCGGAATTAACATAATGAGAACTTATATTCAGAGGGAGTTCTGGATATTTGGCATACAAAATTCGTTAAAGAAATATTTAAGGGAATGTATTGTATGCATACGATACAAGCAAGAGATGTCCAGTCAACTGATGGGAAATTTACCAGTTTATCGAGTAACGGCTGATTACTCGTTTCAAAATACTGGAATCGACTACGCCGGACCGTTCCAGATTCGCTGCTCAAAGGGAAGAGGTCAAAAAACGTATAAAGAATACATTTGTATATTTGTTTGTATGGCAACAAAAGCGATACATTTCGGCAGACAAATTCCTGGAGGCTCTTCGACGGTTCTTTGCAAGACGAGCCAAGAGTGAGAACCTATACTCAGATAATAGAACAAACTTCGTGGGAGCTTCAAGAGTATTGGACAAAAAATCTGTAGCTGCCATTAAAAACAATAATGAGTTAGCACCTACACTAGAAAAAGAAGGTACAAGTGGCACTTTATTCCCCCGGAAAGCCCCCACATGGGAGTTTTATGGGAAGCCGGTGTAAAATCAGTGAAGCATCACCTTAAACGAGTTATTGGTGAAAACAGCTTTACATACATATGAAGAATTTGCATCGCTGCTATGTCAAATTGAAGCAGTGCTAAACTCGCGTCCATTAGTCACTGTAAGGAGCGAAAACGATGGTGAGGACATATTAACGCCGGGTCATTTTCTGGTGGGAAGACCTCTAATTGGAGCTCCTGAACATTTTGACGAAAGTAAGACAATCAGCTCTTTGGATAGATGGAAGCTTATTCAACGCATCAGAGGTGATTTTTGGAAGAAATGGAAAGAAGAGTATCTGATGTCGTTACAATAGCGACCGAAATGGCGCCAAGAAAAGCCAAATCTGAAGGAGGGACAGCTGGTTCTTATAAAACATGCGAACACTCACTCTGCAAGATGGCCAATGGGAAGAATCATTAGTACGACTAAAGGACAAGATGATAAAGTGCGGGTAGTCACTGTTAAAACAAACGATGGGGAAGTAAAAAGATCGCTAAACAAGATCTGTCAACTTCCTGTTAGCAAAGCAAAACCAGCTGGAGCTGCAACGCCATCTATAACGGAGTCTATGTAGCTACGCAAGGACAAGAAGCTTAGGCAGCGAGAAAGACAAAAGGAATGGCACTAGAAGCATAGCTACTGTGCTATGCTGTTTATTGATATTGCAAGCTACAACTGCGACAGAAAATTCGGAACCACGAAAACAGGCCAAAGAACTTGGGAAAATTTACGACATCGACGCAAAAGCTGCAGTTATGATGAACAAAATTGGTAAAATTGAAGTCGCTACATCCAGTTGGCAATTATTGTTTTATTATGACATGCAAGCCTATTTTGATGTCATAAAACAATCAGAGGAGTTCCTGGAAAAATCCCGCTTAGTTTGCGAAAAAATGGGAGACTTCAAGGACTACTGCGATTCCTCGGCACGACAATACGGACAAAAATTGACAACATCAAAGAAAAAGACAAAATACTACGGCACCGTACCAACCGAAAGAAAAGGTTTATACTCTTCTTTGATATCGGAAATGCAAAAAACGACAAACATCTAATGGAATATGTTGACAATCATCAATGCCACGGAAGAATTAGTAAGAGCAACTAAATAGAAGCCAACCGGAATTTGGGAAAACTGACCCAACAAGTCAGTATTATTGCAGAAACCATGAAGGAGCACTTTATGGTATATAAGAGTCAATTAAATTCCTTATGTTATCAAATCAAGTGCGAAACTGGATTGAAGAGGCAGAAAGCTTACAAGCAACAGCGATCTCAATGATAACGGACATTAGTGAAGGAAGAATTTATCCTACACTAATTGCGTGTAACAAAATGCTGGAGGAGCTCGAAAAAGTTAAGCAAAAATTAGGACGAAAACAAATGCTACCGGGTGTAAATGCAGTTATACAATTGCCACTGATCTATAAACTGATGAAGGCATAAGCTATGTTGAAGGATAATGTCCTATTCATTGAAGCAAAATTGCCGATATACAACAATCAGGAAACGGATCTCTTTGAAGTAATCCCAATACCACTGTGGACAAACGGAACAAAGCTTATTCCGAAATTGAATTCTACATTTTTTGCGTTCAATACAGACATAAACGCATATCACCTGATGTCTGAAATGGAAATTAACCAATGCAGACAATAGGATTCGACAACATGGCTTTGCGAAAGTAATTAGGCATGGAAAAACGCGGATGATCACTCTTGCGAAATATCACCATTGAAACCAAGCAAGGCACACTCATGCGAAATGATGGAATTCCAAAACAATTCGTTCATCAAAGAGATAAGAGGATCCAACCGTTGGTTATTTAGACTGTTTCGGAATACAGCAGCTAATATAAGATGCAACGAACAGCATCCAGTTATAAGACTGCTCAATCAAGGCATTATACAACTACTTGCAGAATGCACAGCAATATTAGGGGATACAACAATAATTACTCCTCAAAAAGTAATTTCGACAGCGTCTGAAATGTCTATCTTCCCCAGTTTACGAATTATAGATGACAAGGAGACATGGAACGTGGTCCCGCTGAAGCACTTGATTGTCAACAACACTAATGAACTGCAAAATCTTCAAATGCGAATCCAGACGCTGAAACATAACAAGGTACACATTGATGACTTGATTTTCCATAAGGGAAACGGACACTCGGCTCTAGGGTTGACAAATGACGCATAAATGAGAGACGACTACTGGCCGTACATTTTCGCCCCCCGGAGAATGTCTAAATATGTGTTTAGACATGATAAGTGGGGAAACTATAAATATGTTCTATTTATGGGCTGCAAAAAACACGTCACTGGACAGCATAGGTGGCAACTACAGATAAGTACGATTGCAGCGACCTATTGCCGAAGTGTCAAGAGATAAGACCTCGCGGGAGGTGATTAGCGCGGTCATAGGCCTCAAACATAGATTTAAAGATAAAACTCAGCTGCATTTACAAACGCAGACTGCGGCGTCTTACAAGCGCTGCATTATATAATTAGATGATAAGAACCTATTTAAGAATGAATAAAAGGCGAAGCCCTCGCAGTAGCGAGTCAGTTAGATTCAAACACCCGAATTGAACTCATTAAGTGTACGCACAAGTTTATAGTGTGAACAGCCATGCTTCAAACCAGTAACCACAACCCAAAAAAACCAAAACTTCTTCATTAACAAGGAAATAACCTGCCTTTTACCAATCTGGTAAAAAAAAAATGTTAACCACAGACGAAATCCCATTACATTTCGCTA
Organism: Drosophila teissieri; assembly: GCF_016746235.2. Taxonomy (NCBI): domain Eukaryota; kingdom Metazoa; phylum Arthropoda; class Insecta; order Diptera; family Drosophilidae; genus Drosophila; species Drosophila teissieri. Next base: position 202,590 of record NW_025224988.1, read on the forward strand.
CAGCCCAATAGTAAAACAGAAATACAAAGACAAATTACAAAACTACTGGAGAAATATATTATTAGACATAGCCATTCCCCATGGGGCGCACTAATCCTTTTGGTATTAAAGAAGTCAGACTATGCAAACAAGATGGAGAAAAATTAAGTTTAGTAATTGACTGTAGGAAACTGATACCATCAAATTGAGATGCCCCCAAGGGATATCAGCAAGACTGTCCTCTCGCCATTAGAAGGCCATTTCGAATTTGTTAGAATGCCTTTTGGTCTCAATAACGTTAAAGCCACTTTCCAAATAGTGATGTACAACAAATAGTGATGTACAACGGTAAATTCTACCTAATCTATTTCGACGATATTATAGTCTATTCATCTTATATAAAACAAGTATTTGTCAGTTGAGATAAAGCAAACTTAAAACTCCAACATTTAGGTCACGTGGTGACCGAGTCGCAGAAAACCTAATCCTCAAAAATTTAAAGCTATCAAAGCATTTTCCATGCCGAAGACCACAAAACAGATCAAGTTATTCTTAGGCCTACTCGGCTACTATAGAATGTTTAGAAAAGCCTTCATAGCAAACACTAAACCCTTAACTCAACATCTAAAGGGCAAAACCATAGTCAAAACAGATGAAGAGTTCATTTGATGGTATCAGATCTCTCCGTTTGCGATCTGCCTCTTCGCATGTTGCTAGAGAGCTGATGTTGCTAAACAAACATATATTCAATGTTGCTATAGCAAACTTATATACAAGGTTGACATAGCAAACTTATGTACAATGTTGATTTACCAAACTTATGTACAATGTGTATGGAAATTAGGTATAGGTGCAGGGTGTCGTAACTGGTTATGCTGTTACCTCACTGCCCTTTTCTCGCGATGAACTACTTCCTTTTTATCGTCCGATTGCGATGTGGTCTAGCGGCGTTAGCAGCTGTCCGTGATTTCTTGCAATGCAACTGCAACTTGGTTGTAATAAAGTCTTCTTAGGATGATTATGTTGGGAAGTTACTTTCCTCCGTAATCGTTGGCCCTGTGTCTCAGTAATTATACCAGTGATAGACAAAATAATTATGGCTAAAGCCGGATCAATGTTTTATTATCGAAGCGTAAGCTTTCGGATCTTGAACAGAACTGAAGTAAAAAACTATATCAAAGCATAAGTGTACCCTAGCTCATATGCATCACGCCATAAAGCCATGGTCGGCAAGCCGACTGAGCATTCCCATGCACCGAAATGCGGCGCTCCGGATAGGCAGTATCCGGATGCGTCAGCATTGTTCGTGTGAAACTATTTAGCTGCTAGGGTATTGTTTATGTAAAACTACTTAGTTGCTTTGACGAGCACCTCTGGGCCTCCGTTTGTGCTGATACGGGCTGTTGCCTCGTTAATGATAACGATGCCGTCATCTTTCAGCATTACTGATCTCAGGTGGCTGGGTTTCGCGTCGTGATCTTCGCAGAAGGTGCTTTTAGTATATGGAGAACCCTAATTTTAGCGGCTTCTAATAAACTAACTAAGTCATTTTAGATCGGCATGATCAAGGATCGTGGGGCGCACTATGTTAGCTTTTGCCAATGTTACAGTGAGAATTACATTTTGTATTTCTGTTGTCAGCATTATATTTCTAGCAGTGCCTCGTACAGATGTCAACCAAATCGTTTTGTCGGGCTTTGATTATTTTATTAATGGTGTCGATTAGCTTGTTTATCTGCCTGGAATTAAAGTCCACTAGCTGAACTTCTGTCATCCTGATTTTCAAGAAATCTGAAGCATCAGGAGTTGCCGCATCTACCTTAAGAGCCAAGAAATCTAAACTTCTCGCAATTCTGTGGTGTATTTTTAAAACTGATAACAAGGTTCTCAGATGATCTGTAACAACGTCTAATAATTTGCGCATATGCGACTGCGGAAAAGACTCGGACAATTTTTCTGTCTCATCTACCATACTAAAAAATTCTGAAAGGTTGCTCGAGTGCCTGAAGAAGTCACGTTGTTCAAACACCTGCACATCTCCTTCTACGACTGGGATGTAGTTGGCGTGAGAAAAGTCTGTAATCCGTGCATTTGCCACTGCTAGGGTGATGAGCGTTGTGAGGGCGAACCTGCAATCCAAACGTAGAGTGAGACCTCGGTGTTTGACTTTAATCTGGCTTCTCATTAAAAAAAAATGGCTTACTTGCAAATTAGACGTGTTGGGATCTATTTGAGGTTGTCCTTATGGACCACCCTCCCCTTAATAAGAACAGACGTTCCCAGGTCTGCCTGCACTTTTTGTTCCGTGCATAATGGAGTTAGCTTGTTTCCTAACCTTTTATTGTTTTTGACAAATACCTCTTCTCATACCTCAAAAACACGGTTTACAGCTGGGTTACATCTTTCGATGTTGTTTTGCTGGGGCCTTATCAGCCTGTCTTTAATGTCTAGGCAGCGATCATCGGAACTTGTGTGAAGGATCTCGACCGGTTTCTCCTGAGTGACCGAGTGTAGGGTCTTGTTAGATTCTACCGTTACCCTCAAGATTATTTCTACCGTATCGCTGCTTTTTTTGTCTAGATTAAGACATCTGGCGATTTCTGTCAAGGTGCTGTGGAACCCTTCGAATTGACCGTTGGACGAGCTATGTAGCGGGGCCGCGTTTACAATGTCAAAAATTTAAAGCTATCAAAGCATTTTCCATGCCGAAGACCACAAAACAGATCAAGTTATTCTTAGGCCTACTCGGCTACTATAGAATGTTTAGAAAAGCCTTCATAGCAAACACTAAACCCTTAACTCAACATCTAAAGGGCAAAACCATAGTCAAAACAGATGAAGAGTTCATTAAGGCAAGCAAAAAGCTGGTATATTTTTTGCCAAAATTGTTTTTTTTTATTAGAAATAGTTCCCTTTAATAGTAATACCCTATGTATAGCGACCTCAATTTTCGACATCATTTTTGTAGTACGATTTCTTTCCTTTTTCTCGCTTTCTAAGACCCACAAATTCCTTAATTATCTGAAGTACACGTTCAGTTGATATCTTTGGATTCTCACCTATTTCATTAAATTTCAGGTTACGGTTTTCCAATATCATTTTGTGGATGTTTTTGTTGTTTTCGTTAATATCAACCTCTTTTAAGCGTCCACTGCGTTCACCGTCCTCGGTGCTCAATTCACCACTTCTAAACTTTGCGTACTAATCCTTGGTGGTTGATATTACTTGGACAGCGTTCGAAAACTCATTATCAAGCCAAGTTTTTGCATCAACTGTATTTTTTCTCTTCAAAAAGCAGTATTTTATCAACCCGCGAAATTCTTTTTTATCCATTTTCTTCACAATAGCAAAAGTAGCTTTACTCAAAATGCTATAACTCAACAACTAATGACAAGTTATACACGTGCTTTTGTAAGGTTAGGGCGTACTAAAAATCATATGCCAGGACGTGGACTTATCAATTGCCCTAGTAAATGAATATGAAGCAAAGATCCTTTTACGAACCATGATTAGGATTATAAAGACCATTACCTAAACCCCAAACTATGTCGATAAATCAAATAATCTTGGTATTACATTCAACTAAACAAATGCTATAACTCACAAACTAATGAACCCACAGCTGACAAACTTATACACATGCTTTTTAAAGGTTAGGACTTACTAAAAATTACTTACTAAACCGAAACACCATATATCCGAACATAGAAGAAAACATAAACAATAGAATGAATAACGAAGAGCAAAAAAAATAAGAACCAACCAAATATAATATATATCCCCCCTTGAGTAAAACGCAAACGCACAACTCAGTTTCTCGCTTTAATTTTTATTCACACTTAGCAGCGTAAGCCTTTGACTGATTCTCTCTCCGTTTGCGATCTGCCTCTTCGCATGTTGCTAGAGAGCTGATGTTGCTAAACAAACATATATTCAATGTTGCTATAGCAAACTTATATACAAGGTTGACATAGCAAACTTATGTACAATGTTGATTTACCAAACTTATGTACAATGTGTATGGAAATTAGGTATAGGTGCAGGGTGTCGTAACCGGTTATGCTGTTACCTCACTGCCCTTTTCCCGCGATGAACTACTTCCTTTTTATCGTCCGATTGCGATGTGGTCTAGCGGCGTTAGCAGCTGTCCGTGATTTCTTGCAATGCAACTGCAACTTGGTTGTAATAAAGTCTTCTTAGGATGATTATGTTGGGAAGTTACTTTCCTCCGTAATCGTTGGCCCTGTGTCTCAGTAATTATACCAGTGATAGACAAAATAATTATGGCTAAAGCCGGATCAATGTTTTATTATCGAAGCGTAAGCTTTCGGATCTTGAACAGAACTGAAGTAAAAAACTATATCAAAGCATAAGTGTACCCTAGCTCATATGCATCACGCCATAAAGCCATGGTCGGCAAGCCGACTGAGCATTCCCATGCACCGAAATGCGGCGCTCCGGATAGGCAGTATCCGGATGCGTCAGCATTGTTCGTGTGAAACTATTTAGCTGCTAGGGTATTGTTTATGTAAAACTACTTAGTTGCTTTGACGAGCACCTCTGGGCCTCCGTTTGTGCTGATACGGGCTGTTGCCTCGTTAATGATAACGATGCCGTCATCTTTCAGCATTACTGATCTCAGGTGGCTGGGTTTCGCGTCGTGATCTTCGCAGAAGGTGCTTTTAGTATATGGAGAACCCTAATTTTAGCGGCTTCTAATAAACTAACTAAGTCATTTTAGATCGGCATGATCAAGGATCGTGGGGCGCACTATGTTAGCTTTTGCCAATGTTACAGTGAGAATTACATTTTGTATTTCTGTTGTCAGCATTATATTTCTAGCAGTGCCTCGTACAGATGTCAACCAAATCGTTTTGTCGGGCTTTGATTATTTTATTAATGGTGTCGATTAGCTTGTTTATCTGCCTGGAATTAAAGTCCACTAGCTGAACTTCTGTCATCCTGATTTTCAAGAAATCTGAAGCATCAGGAGTTGCCGCATCTACCTTAAGAGCCAAGAAATCTAAACTTCTCGCAATTCTGTGGTGTATTTTTAAAACTGATAACAAGGTTCTCAGATGATCTGTAACAACGTCTAATAATTTGCGCATATGCGACTGCGGAAAAGACTCGGACAATTTTTCTGTCTCATCTACCATACTAAAAAATTCTGAAAGGTTGCTCGAGTGCCTGAAGAAGTCACGTTGTTCAAACACCTGCACATCTCCTTCTACGACTGGGATGTAGTTGGCGTGAGAAAAGTCTGTAATCCGTGCATTTGCCACTGCTAGGGTGATGAGCGTTGTGAGGGCGAACCTGCAATCCAAACGTAGAGTGAGACCTCGGTGTTTGACTTTAATCTGGCTTCTTATTAAAAAAAATGGCTTACTTGCAAATTAGACGTGTTGGGATCTATTTGAGGTTGTCCTTATGGACCACCCTCCCCTTAATAAGAACAGACGTTCCCAGGTCTGCCTGCACTTTTTGTTCCGTGCATAATGGAGTTAGCTTGTTTCCTAACCTTTTATTGTTTTTGACAAATACCTCTTCTCATACCTCAAAAACACGGTTTACAGCTGGGTTACATCTTTCGATGTTGTTTTGCTGGGGCCTTATCAGCCTGTCTTTAATGTCTAGGCAGCGATCATCGGAACTTGTGTGAAGGATCTTGACCGGTTTCTCCTGAGTGTAGGGTCTTGTTAGATTCTACCGTTACCCTCAAGATTATTTCTACCGTATCGCTGCTTTTTTTGTCTAGATTAAGACATCTGGCGATTTCTGTCAAGGTGCTGTGGAACCCTTCGAATTGACCGTTGGACGAGCTATGTAGCGGGGCCGCGTTTACAATGTCAATGTGGTAGCTGTTTTTCAGTAAAGAGGTGATAGTTTCCGAATTAAAGGCGGCCTCATTGTCGCAATATATTGTTTTGATCTTGGGGAACAAATTTACGAGTTGAAGCAAGGGCCCTGTGACATCCACTATCGTTCTGGACAGCAGCGGTTGTTCTACTGCAAACTTCGAACTTCACCGCATGATAAGAATGGCTTCCTATCGGATGAGAAGATGTCAATGTGAAACATTTCGCCGGTGTAACTCGGTATGAGTGTTTCCCCGAGCTCCTGCTTTTTTGGGTGCTAGTCATATTTGGCTTTGGTGCATATTCTGCAATTTGCAACCACTTCCTTTGCTATGTTGCTCATTTTGGGAAATTAGTAATCGCGGAGGTCTCGCTTGATATTTTCCTGAACGGCTTTGGTCACGAGTTCGATCGCCGACGTGTGAAGACGTGTTTTTATCGAGCTCCGCACAAAATCAGTTCGTTTGAGTGAAGTGAACGCCTAATAAAATAAACTAAATAAATAATCCGAAAGCGAAAGCGACGCTCTATGCGATGCAAGATCGCTTAAATATATATATATATTTTTTTTTTAATTCCTTCTATTCCACTCGGGAACTTAGGGCTTCTACGAGAGCTTTCCATCTAACTCTATTTTGAGCTGTCTGTTTTGCACTTTCCCATGTAGTGTTTATTTGGGCTAGTTCTTGGTGAGCGGTTCTTCTCCAGGTTGCTCTTGGCGTTCCTACTCGCCTGCTTCCTTGGGGGTTCCAGTCTAGTGCCATCCTCACAATGCTACTCGGGTTTCTTCTGAGAGCGTGCCCTATCCACATCCATTTTTTCTTCCTTATTTGTATATGAATCGGGGACTCGTCTGTAACGCGCCACAGTTCTGTGTTGGCTATTCTGTTTGGCCAGAATACCCCACATATGACTCTTAGGCATTTGTTGCTGAAAGCCTGTAGCTTCTGCGTTATTTTCTTCGTGGCGAGCCATGTCTCACTTCCGTATAGCAGTATGGATTTCACACACGCATTGTAGATCCTGAGCTTTGTTCGTCGGCTGATTTTTCGGTCTCTCCATATGCGGTATAGTCTCCCAAATGCTGAGCGGGCTTTGCCAGACGACTGGAGACATCATCATCCACTCCACCACTGTTGGATATGATGGTGCCAAGGTATGGGAAACTCGTAATGAACTCGATTGGGTTCCCATTTATGTTGATGTTTCCTTGGCTGGAGTGGTTGAAGCGCATAGCTTTTGTTTTCGCTATGTTTATCTCGAGCCCTACGCTGCTGGCTATCCTGACGAGGTCGTCACTTTTCCTCTGTATGTCGCCGAGTCTGTGCGATATGAGACATATGTCGTCTGCGTAGTCCAAGTCCTCAAGGTGACTGGTGAGGTTCCACGAAATTCCGCGCTTGAAAGAGCATACTTCGCTCATTAACTCGTCGACTACGATGTTGAAGAGGAGTGGTGACAGCGGGCATCCTTGCCGAATTCCGGTGTTCGTCTGGAAAGGTGCACTAGTTTTTCCGTTGTGCAGTACCGCCAGGTTGGCATCGTCATACATCGATTTGATGATGGCGATGAGGTTTGCAGGTACTCCTTTTCTTGCAAGTGCTCGCCATATTGCTGCTCTTTTAACTGAGTCGAATGCCTTCTTGAAGTCGATGAACAGGAGGTAAAGCGGGGCTCTCCATTCCACAGCTTGCTCGGTTATTATGCGTAGTGTATTTGCCTGGTCTACGCAACTCCTGTGTGGTCTGAAGCCTGCCTGTTCGTCTCGTATTGTTGGCTCAATTTTTTCCTGGAGGCGTTCGTTCAGAAGTGTAGCTAAGATCTTGTAGCTGGTGTTGAGCAGTGTTATCCCTCTCCAGTTGTTGCAGTCACTAAGGTCGCCTTTTTTGGGAAGCTTCACAATGATTCCGTTTTTCCAGGAGTCTGGCACCGTCTCGCCTTCCCATATGCTTGAGAAGTGTGGATGCAATGTTTTAGCCATTAGTTGGGTGTCAACTTGAAGCAATTCGGCTGGTATGTTGTCTTCGCCAGCTGCCCTGTTGTGCTTCAGCTTCTTTGTTGCATTCACGATTTCTCTTACATTCGGGGGTGCAGAGGGTATCCTGCTACTCCCACTTGGCGGCACAACACTCCTGTAGTCTATGGCCACGTTTGGTGTTCAGAGTAGAGTCGCTAAGGAGGTGCAGGTTCAGGGGGGGCGCACGCCGGTGTTGACTGTTGCCAGTGTTCCTTGAGTGGTTGCGGTTGAGCTTTATTGAAAGTTCTCCAATGACCAACTCATGATCACTGTCTATGGCTGCTCTCGCTTTGTTTCGTACGTCCAGTAGCGAGTGTCTCCATTTCCTGCTAATGCATATGTGGTCGATCTGGTTGCGCGTAATACCACTTGGAGATGTCCAGGAGTATTTGTGGACATCTTTGTGTGGAAATAATGTGCCACCGATGACCAGTTGGAATAGCTGGCAGAGTTCCACTAATCTCTCTCCGTTATCGTTGCGAGTCCCAGTTCCATGCTGGCCCATGACAGATCTTAGTCCGGTGTTGTTGGGGCCAATTTTTGCATTGAAGTCACCCATGAGGATGTTAATGTCACCTTGCCGTAACTTGTTGAGGGTTGCTGTAAGGGCAGTAAAAAAGTCGACCTTGGTGTCGTCGTTTGCGTCTTCCGTCGGGGCATAGCATTGAGTGATGTTTATATATCTAGCTCTACATCTGAACCTGGCGGTCATGATTCTATCAGAAATGGGTTCCCAGGAAACCAGTGCCTTCTTTATGCGCTTGGACACGAAAATTCCCACTCCATATCTGCTGCCGTCACTGTTGCCACTGTGTAGGACTAGATTGCTATCTGATGTTGTTGTTTCCCCACTGCCAGTCCACCTCATCTCGCTGAATCCAGCTATTGCAATGTGGAGTTTTTCCATCTCCGCCTCGAACTGTGCTAACCTAGATGGTTCTCTTAGAGTTCTAACGTTCCATTGTCCAAATCGTGTCCGTTTTGAAATGCCTATGGTCGTCATCGAATTTGGGGATCCGTTTATGTTTAAATTTATATATAATTTATATATATAAATATATATAGTGATTTGTTATCTTAAATAATAAAACTATGAGTCAGAACGACACTCGCGCTCAGCGTCAGCGTGAGCAAGACGAACGCCGGCTCTCAGTTCAACGCAACATCGCTTACTTCTCCTACGTCTCACCGACAACCCCAAGCGCAGACATCGAGCGGTCAATAACCCATAGCCTAAGAAACCTTCTTCTACCAACAAATTAAGAAAGAGCGCGCTCTTGCTCTCCCGCTCTCTTAGCTCTGACAGAAGCCCCGCTACCTCCAACAACAACAGCTGGAGATATACCGACAGCCCGCTCTATCTCGTCATCGGCTGCACCCGCTCACGCTCTGAGTGAGTCAGCGAAAGCAAAACCGCAAGCAATAAACGGTTCTGCTGCACTACCAGCAAAACAAAAAGAAAACGTAAACAAAAAAGCTGGGTCGACCTGGCAGACTGGAATGGACCGCTACATTACAATAAAGCGAAAGCTCAGCCCGGAAAATTCAGATTTGGAAAACAAGTCGAAAAATACACGCGACAACTCTACCTTGATCAACAATGTAGCCCCCGGAAATACCAACAGATTTGCCTTGCTGGCAGATACCGCTGAGGACGTGCCTCAGCGCCAATATACATCCGCGAGAAGAGCACAAGCGGTTTTGTAAATGCTTTGATTGGCCTTATTGGAAAAGATAGCTTTCATAAAATTCCCCTCGTAAGAGGTACTATCAATGAAATCAAACTTCAAACCAAAACGGAGGACAACTACAGAAAAGTCACAAACTATCTTACCGCACAAAAAATAGGCTTCTACACCTACCAGCTTAAAAGCAGCAAGGGCCTGCAAGTAGTACTGAAGGGCATTGAGTCTGATGTTACGCCCGAAGAGATAACTGAGGCGCTAAAGGAAAAGGGATTTTACGCCAAAAGCGTGTTCAATATCAATAACAGAAACAGGCAGCCCCAACCACTCTTCAAGATTGAGCTTGAACCAGAAAACAAGCCTCCTAGAAAAAACGAGGTTCACCCAATTTACAAACTCCAGCTCCTTCTGCACCGTAGGATCACAGTAGAAGAGCCGTAACGCTCCTGTACAATGTACAAACTGCCAAGAGTATGGCCTCACGAGGTCGTATTGTACACTTCGCCCGGTGTGCGTAGTCTGTGGAGATCTCCACGACTCCAAACACTGTGAAACTGTGGGGGCAATCACACAGCAAACTACAGAGGCTGTCCAATCTACAAAAAGCTGAAAATCCGTCTTCACAAAAGAATGAACACGGCGCGGACACACCAAGGAACAGCTACGCTGACACCATCAGAAACAAATCCTGAAGTACTTTTCTCGAAAGCAGCAAGTTTAGCTCCCTGGCCTACATCCAACACTAACAAGATAACATTTGCAAACGTTTTAAAATCCGGTATGACGCCTCCAACCCAAAAAAGTGCACACAAAATTAGACACACAACAAAACTATAACCAAGCTGCGCAGCAGGAAACAAAAACTGAAGCTATGATGCAAGCCCTACAAGAGAGCATGATGGAATTTATGACATTTATGAAGACCACCATTCAAGACATGATGCGTAATCAAAACCTTTTGATACAAATGCTTGTAGCCCAACAATCAAATAAATAATGGCTACCTTACGCATAGCTACGTGGAACGCCAATGGCGTTTCCCCCCCCCCGTTTCACAGTATTAGAAGCTCAATTCCTGGATTTCTTCCAAGCACTACGGCCACACTTCATTGCAGCAGGCGACTACAACGCTAAACATACACACTGGGGATCGCGACTTGTGAACCCAAAAGGAAAACAGCTTTATAAGACCATAATAAAAGCCACTAATAAACTTGACCATGTTTCCCCCGGGAGTCCTACATACTGGCCATCAGACCTCATCGACTTCGCAGTTAATGTCTGAATGTCTGCCGGATCTGTCATCTGATCACTCGACTGTACTAATTCACCTCCGCCGGTACGCAGAAAACGTGAAGCCACCATACAGATTGACTTCTCACAAAACAAACTGGCACAGGTATAAAAAATATATAAGTTCACACATTGAGCTAAGCCCAAAACTCAATACTGAATCTGATATAGAGAGCTGCACATGTGCATTGCAATCCATCCTTACTGCAGCAGCTCTTACTGGAACACCCAAAATAACAAATACTACATTTAATTCAAAAAAGACCAACGTACAAAACGAGCAACTCGTCCACATAAAACGACGCTTACGCAGAGAGTGGCAATCTTCCAGATCCCCAACTGCAAAACAAAACTAAAAGTAGCCACAAGGAAACTGGCCAACGCTCTGAAACAAGAGGAGGAAGACGATCAGCGCCGATACATAGAGCAACTCTCACCAACAGGCACAAAACAAAAGTCACTGTGGCGAGCCCACTCAACTCTTCGCCCACCGACTGAGACCGTTTTACAAAATGTGTCCACGCCAAAGTAGTAGTAGCCAAACCAGGCTACTAGCACATTCGCGCTACCGTCCTCACCCGTAAACTGCCACCAGCAACACACCCCAATTGTGTTTCGTCCTAAAGAAGTAACTAAAATTATCAAAGACAATCTCAGCCCGAAAAAATCCGCCGGCTGTGACCTTATAACACCGGAAATGATCATCCAGCTGCCACACTCTGCAGTTCGCTACATAACCAAGCTCTTTAATGCCATCACCAAACTTGGTTACTTTCCACAACGATGGAAGAGGTCGATTATCATAATGATTCCAAAGCCTGGTAAGGACCACACAGTCCCTTCATCTTACAGACCAATAAGTCTACTCTCATGTATTTGGAAACTATTCGAAAAATGCCTGGTGATCCGACTTAATCTACATCTGAGATACCACAACATAATCCCAGCCTATCAATTTGGATTCCGCGAAAGCCACGGAACCATTGAACAGGTGAATCGTATTACAACGAAAATAAGAACTGCATTTGAACATCGCGAATACTGTACAGCAGTATTTTTAGATCCCAAGTATTCGACAGAGTCTGGCTCGACGGCTTAATGTTTAAAATTAAAACAGCCCTACCCGAAAGCACACAAAAACTTCTAAAGTCTTACCTCTATGACAGAAAGTTTGCAGTGCGGTGCAACACTGCCACTTCCACTGATCATACAATTGAGGCTGGAGTCCCCCAAGGCAGCGTTTTTGGGCCAACCTTATACCTCATCTATACAGCCGACATCCCTACAAATAGTCGCTTAACGGTATCCACATTTGCTGACGATACAGCTATCCTTAGCCGTTCAAGGTCCCCTATCCAAGCTACAGCACAGCTGGCAATGCACCTCATCGACGTGGAGAAGTGGCTCTCCGACTGGCGAATAAAAGTAAACGAGCAAAAATGCAAGCACGTGACGTTTACGCTAAACAGACAAGACTGCCCACCGCTCTTGTTGAACAACATACCACTCCCGAAAGCAGATGAGGTAGTGTACCTAGGAGTAAACCTTGACAGAAGACTTACATGGCGCAGGCACATTGAAGCCAAAAAAAACCCAACTTAAACTCAAAGCCAACAACTTACACTGGCTTATCAACTCTGGTTTTCCGCTTAGCCTAGATCACAAGGTCTTACTCTACAATTCTATATAGAAACCTACCACAAACCTATAACTGGCTCACAGTTATGGGGCAATGCCAGCAATAGCAATATTGACATCATACAGCGAGCACAATCAAAGATTCTGAGAACCATCACTGGGGCACCGTGGTACGTTCGGAGTGAAAACATCCAAAGAGACTTAAATATCCCATCAGTTACCAATGCAATCACGGAACTTAAGGAAAAATACCATAGCAAGCTTAACACGCACCCCAACCACCTAGCGAGATGTCTAATCCAGCTTAGCAGTTCCCGTCTCCGGCGAAAGGACCTACCAACCCAGCGAATAAATTATTAGGGCCGTTTAATCATAGAACAGTTGGAAAATTAATACAACTGTTCAAAAAATACATGTTATAGTTAAGATTTTTAAACTTATTGTTAGTTCTTATACAAGAAGATTCAATAAATAAAAGCAAAGTAATAATAAAAAAAAAAGCTTTGTGTGCACGATTGTGTTCAGCCGTGATAATTTCTAACTGTTCGTTTATATTGGTTACGTCCATTACAAAATTCTTACAATAGCGAAACTGTGTAGCCGGGAAATGAGCAATTAAGTCATGTTTATCATGATTCTCTCAGAAATGGGTTCCCAGGAAACCAGTGCCTTCTTTATGCGCTTGGACACGAAAATTCCCACTCCATATCTGCTGCCGTCACTGTTGCCACTGTGTAGGACTAGATTGCTATCTGATGTTGTTGTTTCCCCACTGCCAGTCCACCTCATCTCGCTGAATCCAGCTATTGCAATGTGGAGTTTTTCCATCTCCGCCTCGAACTGTGCTAACCTAGATGGTTCTCTTAGAGTTCTAACGTTCCATTGTCCAATTCGTGTCCGTTTTGAAATGCCTATGGTCGTCATCGAATTTGGGGATCCGTTTATGTTTAAATTTATATATAATTTATATATATAAATATATATAGTGATTTGTTATCTTAAATAATAAAACTATGAGTCAGAACGACACTCGCGCTCAGCGTCAGCGTGAGCAAGACGAACGCCGGCTCTCAGTTCAACGCAACATCGCTTACTTCTCCTACGTCTCACCGACAACCCCAAGCGCAGACATCGAGCGGTCAATAACCCATAGCCCAAGAAACCTTCTTCTACCAACAAATTAAGAAAGAGCGCGCTCTTGCTCTCCCGCTCTCTTAGCTCTGACAGAAGCCCCGCTACCTCCAACAACAACAGCTGGAGATATACCGACAGCCCGCTCTATCTCGTCATCGGCTGCACCCGCTCACGCTCTGAGTGAGTCAGCGAAAGCAAAACCGCAAGCAATAAACGGTTCTGCTGCACTACCAGCAAAACAAAAAGAAAACGTAAACAAAAAAGCTGGGTCGACCTGGTAGACTGGAATGGACCGCTACATTACAATAAAGCGAAAGCTCAGCCCGGAAAATTCAGATTTGGAAAACAAGTCGAAAAATACACGCGACAACTCTACCTTGATCAACAATGTAGCCCCCGGAAATACCAACAGATTTGCCTTGCTGGCAGATACCGCTGAGGACGTGCCGCTGGGATCCGTTGATATCGAACCGAAGAAAACAAAGCCTCCGCCAATATACATCCGCGAGAAGAGCACAAGCGGTTTTGTAAATGCTTTGATTGGCCTTATTGGAAAAGATAGCTTTCATAAAATTCCCCTCGTAAGAGGTACTATCAATGAAATCAAACTTCAAACCAAAACGGAGGACAACTACAGAAAAGTCACAAACTATCTTACCGCACAAAAAATAGGCTTCTACACCTACCAGCTTAAAAGCAGCAAGGGCCTGCAAGTAGTACTGAAGGGCATTGAGTCTGATGTTACGCCCGAAGAGATAACTGAGGCGCTAAAGGAAAAGGGATTTTACGCCAAAAGCGTGTTCAATATCAATAACAGAAACAGGCAGCCCCAACCACTCTTCAAGATTGAGCTTGAACCAGAAAACAAGCCTCCTAGAAAAAACGAGGTTCACCCAATTTACAAACTCCAGCTCCTTCTGCACCGTAGGATCACAGTAGAAGAGCCGTAACGCTCCTGTACAATGTACAAACTGCCAAGAGTATGGCCTCACGAGGTCGTATTGTACACTTCGCCCGGTGTGCGTAGTCTGTGGAGATCTCCACGACTCCAAACACTGTGAAACTGTGGGGGCAATCACACAGCAAACTACAGAGGCTGTCCAATCTACAAAAAGCTGAAAATCCGTCTTCACAAAAGAATGAACACGGCGCGGACACACCAAGGAACAGCTACGCTGACACCATCAGAAACAAATCCTGAAGTACTTTTCTCGAAAGCAGCAAGTTTCGCTCCCTGGCCTACATCCAACACTAACAAGATAACATTTGCAAACGTTTTAAAATCCGGTATGACGCCTCCAACCCAAAAAAGTGCACACAAAATTAGACACACAACAAAACTATAACCAAGCTGCGCAGCAGGAAACAAAAACTGAAGCTATGATGCAAGCCCTACAAGAGAGCATGATGGAATTTATGACATTTATGAAGACCACCATTCAAGACATGATGCGTAATCAAAACCTTTTGATACAAATGCTTGTAGCCCAACAATCAAATAAATAATGGCTACCTTACGCATAGCTACGTGGAACGCCAATGGCGTTTCCCCCCCCCCCCGTTTCACAGTATTAGAAGCTCAATTCCTGGATTTCTTCCAAGCACTACGGCCACACTTCATTGCAGCAGGCGACTACAACGCTAAACATACACACTGGGGATCGCGACTTGTGAACCCAAAAGGAAAACAGCTTTATAAGACCATAATAAAAGCCACTAATAAACTTGACCATGTTTCCCCCGGGAGTCCTACATACTGGCCATCAGACCTCATCGACTTCGCAGTTAATGTCTGAATGTCTGCCGGATCTGTCATCTGATCACTCGACTGTACTAATTCACCTCCGCCGGTACGCAGAAAACGTGAAGCCACCATACAGATTGACTTCTCACAAAACAAACTGGCACAGGTATAAAAAATATATAAGTTCACACATTGAGCTAAGCCCAAAACTCAATACTGAATCTGATATAGAGAGCTGCACATGTGCATTGCAATCCATCCTTACTGCAGCAGCTCTTACTGGAACACCCAAAATAACAAATACTACATTTAATTCAAAAAAGACCAACGTACAAAACGAGCAACTCGTCCACATAAAACGACGCTTACGCAGAGAGTGGCAATCTTCCAGATCCCCAACTGCAAAACAAAACTAAAAGTAGCCACAAGGAAACTGGCCAACGCTCTGAAACAAGAGGAGGAAGACGATCAGCGCCGATACATAGAGCAACTCTCACCAACAGGCACAAAACAAAAGTCACTGTGGCGAGCCCACTCAACTCTTCGCCCACCGACTGAGACCGTTTTACAAAATGTGTCCACGCCAAAGTAGTAGTAGCCAAACCAGGCTACTAGCACATTCGCGCTACCGTCCTCACCCGTAAACTGCCACCAGCAACACACCCCAATTGTGTTTCGTCCTAAAGAAGTAACTAAAATTATCAAAGACAATCTCAGCCCGAAAAAATCCGCCGGCTGTGACCTTATAACACCGGAAATGATCATCCAGCTGCCACACTCTGCAGTTCGCTACATAACCAAGCTCTTTAATGCCATCACCAAACTTGGTTACTTTCCACAACGATGGAAGAGGTCGATTATCATAATGATTCCAAAGCCTGGTAAGGACCACACAGTCCCTTCATCTTACTGACCAATAAGTCTACTCTCATGTATTTGGAAACTATTCGAAAAATGCCTGGTGATCCGACTTAATCTACATCTGAGATACCACAACATAATCCCAGCCCATCAATTTGGATTCCGCGAAAGCCACGGAACCATTGAACAAGTGAATCGTATTACAACGAAAATAAGAACTGCATTTGAACATCGCGAATACTGTACAGCAGTATTTTTAGATCCCAAGTATTCGACAGAGTCTGGCTCGACGGCTTAATGTTTAAAATTAAAACAGCCCTACCCGAAAGCACACAAAAACTTCTAAAGTCTTACCTCTATGACAGAAAGTTTGCAGTGCGGTGCAACACTGCCACTTCCACTGATCATACAATTGAGGCTGGAGTCCCCCAAGGCAGCGTTTTTGGGCCAACCTTATACCTCATCTATACAGCCGACATCCCTACAAATAGTCGCTTAACGGTATCCACATTTGCTGACGATACAGCTATCCTTAGCCGTTCAAGGTCCCCTATCCAAGCTACAGCACAGCTGGCAATGCACCTCATCGACGTGGAGAAGTGGCTCTCCGACTGGCGAATAAAAGTAAACGAGCAAAAATGCAAGCACGTGACGTTTACGCTAAACAGACAAGACTGCCCACCGCTCTTGTTGAACAACATACCACTCCCGAAAGCAGATGAGGTAGTGTACCTAGGAGTAAACCTTGACAGAAGACTTACATGGCGCAGGCACATTGAAGCCAAAAAAAACCCAACTTAAACTCAAAGCCAACAACTTACACTGGCTTATCAACTCTGGTTTTCCGCTCAGCCTAGATCACAAGGTCTTACTCTACAATTCTATATAGAAACCTACCACAAACCTATAACTTTCTCACAGTTATGGGGCAATGCCAGCAATAGCAATATTGACATCATACAGCGAGCACAATCAAAGATTCTGAGAACCATCACTGGGGCACCGTGGTACGTTCGGAGTGAAAACATCCAAAGAGACTTAAATATCCCATCAGTTACCAATGCAATCACGGAACTTAAGGAAAAATACCATAGCAAGCTTTACACGCACCCCAACCACCTAGCGAGATGTCTAATCCAGCTTAGCAGTTCCCGTCTCCGGCGAAAGGACCTACCAACCCAGCGAATAAATTATTAGGGCCGTTTAATCATAGAACAGTTGGAAAATTAATACAACTGTTCAAAAAATACATGTTATAGTTAAGATTTTTAAACTTATTGTTAGTTCTTATACAAGAAGATTCAATAAATAAAAGCAAAGTAATAATAAAAAAAAAAGCTTTGTGTGCACGATTGTGTTCAGCCGTGATAATTTCTAACTGTTCGTTTATATTGGTTACGTCCATTACAAAATTCTTACAATAGCGAAACTGTGTAGCCGGGAAATGAGCAATTAAGTCATGTTTACGACCACGGGTCTCACGACTTCTTTCAGCATTTTTAAAATGCTATTTTAGTCGGCGAAATTGATTAGGTGGCGAGTTTTGCTATGAAACAACACCAAGCTTCGTTTTAGTTTGATTTTTAAAGCAGTTTAATGGTCTGTCTGTTGCTTCGACCGTGTAGGTCAGTGACAGTTCGGTGTGAATAGTCGCGGCGTCTGACTGAAGCTCATTCTGTAGAGCGTTAATATTCTGCCTGGAAAGAGCGACGGCCACATGATTATCTTTACCCGGTTCGTAATGGATTTTTCCGTTATGATCGTCAATATACGCCTTCCATTTTTATACCCGTTACTCGTAGAGTAAAAGGGTATACTAGATTCGTTGAAAAGTATGTAACAGGCAGAAGAAAGCGTTTCCGACCATATAAAGTATATATATTCTTGATCAGGATCAGTAGCCGAATCGATCTGGCTATGTCCGTCTGTCCGTCCGTCTGTCCGTATGAACGTCGAGATCTCAGGAACCACAAAAGCTAGAAAGTTGAGATTAAACATACAGACTCCAGAGACATAGACGCAGCGCAAGTTTGTTGATTCATGTTGCCACGCCCACTCTAACGCCCACAAACCGCATAAAACTGCCACGTCCACACTTTTGAAAAATGTTTTAATATTTTTTAATTTTTGTATTAGTCTTGTAAATTTCTATCGATTTGCCAAAAAACTTATTGCCACGCCCACTCTAACGCCCACACTTTTGAAAAATGTTTTAATATTTTTTCATTTTTGTATTAGACTTGTAAATTTCTATCGATTTGCCAAAAAACTTTTTGCCACGCCCACTCCAACGCCCACAAGCCGCCAAAAACTGCCAGTGTTGAAGACTGTCCTTCGCACTTACACTAGCTGAGTAACGGGTATCACGTCGGGGAACTCGACTATAGCGTTCTCTCTTGTTTATCTTCGGATTCCGATCGGACACCGCAAATGTCAAAGACTGATGGTCCGTATAATTGTTGATATCGCGAGTGCCGTACATGTAGTCCTATAACTTGCCTAAAGCCAACCTAAGACCAATAATTCTCTTTCAAATATTCAACACTTTGCTTAAAAAAGTTAGTTTTTTCGTTGGACTCCTTCATGTTGGCATCATACAAGCTTTTTAAATCCCAATCTATGTGCCTAACATGGTCATTTCCATTTTTAGAAAAATAAATGACGTCATCTACGTAAACGTAGCATGATTTGCCCATTTGTTCTCGTAAGACGTCGTCGATCGCTCTTTGGAAGATGCTTCCCGCATTCTTCAAACCGAACGGAAATCGACAAAACTCATACTTTCCGCCATTAACCGAGAAATATGTCTTCTCGCGGTCATGCTCGGCCAAGTATATCTGGTGATAGCCGGACTTTAAATCTAACGTTGTAAAGTATTTGGCTTTTCCTAAATTTGCCAGTATCATGGGAATGTCTGGCATCGGGTACTTGCCAGCGATGGTTTTTTCTTTAGGTTTCCTAAAGTCTATGACCAAACGCTTATTCTTATTCCCCAGATCATCATGGCCTTTTTTGTCCACAACCCATGTTGGGTTCTTGTACGGCGACCTTGAAGTTCTAATAATGCCTTTCTGCAATAAATCTGCTATTTCTCGCTTAACAAACTCAGACACATCCATGGGATGCGGTTATAGTTTGGAGTATACCGGCTTATCATCGCTTGTGCGAATTGTGGCAACAACAGAAGTGTTAAATGGCAGTGCCTCGTTAGAGGATGAAAATGCCTTGGTGATCATGTTTTAAAATTCAACTTTTACAGATTCTGGTACGGCGATGTCATTTACGTTAGTAAAATTTACATTGTCGCAATTGTGATGCTGCAGCTTTTTAGAAACAGAACTGTTGGCTGAACCCATATTGTCGGTCATTGTTTATTGTTAGTTGTTTATTGTTGGCATGTGAAGAAGAAAGAAAAATTTGAAGTCTAGTGTAAGTTAGTTTAGGGCGAAGGCGGGAGCATAATAAAGCTCTCTCTCGCTCTTTGCGAATTCGCCCCGTCTTCGCCAACCTCTGTTAAGCTAGGCCTAAGAACATATTTGTTAAATAGAAGATGAAGTCGAAAATTGAATTCAACCCGAGCACACGCATTTTTTCGTTGTCGTCGTTCCGAATTTAAAACCTAATTATTCTTGCCACCAAAGTTCGATCAATATTTTTAATAAACTAATTAAAAACTTCAAGAACCATAATTTATTGTATTAGTCAAATCCTATAATACTATCGAACTGTGTCAGCTCGTCTAAGAGAAAGAACGCAGATGTTTTCCCAAAAATGTTCATTAAACATTTCTGGCGAACCCTGTTAGAACCATGAATGGAGCTAACTGTAAAAAGGGGAATCGATCAGCACCACATTTTTAAGCTTTTTTTTAATTACGGTAGTTGTTATTGTTGTTTGGCAGAATTATTCTGTTGTTCTTGTTCTTCCGTAAAATCTGGCATGGTTTTTACAATGTCAAGCTTGACTTCACATCGAATGTTTGGGTCTACGGTTATTCTCTTGTAAGCTTCTACTTATGGTGCTTCCACGCACAAGCTTTTCATCTGTTGCTTCACCTCATTTAACTTAGATTGGAATGCCTGTCTCAGTCTAGCTTCTTGCTGGGCAAAGGTCTGGATAACGGCGCCATATATTATATAATTGCTTGTAACTGGGCAGCTCCCATGTCTGTAGTGTTATCTTTCGTAGTAGGACGAAAGCCTTGTGTTTCTAAATCCCATCCGTCGTCACTATCCTATTCGACTTTGATATTTTTATATTCACTTGCGCAAATCATTGACCTTTGGTTGGCACTACACAAATTTATTTTTTCCGAGCACAATTGATGGACTTTCGAGAACAACAAAAAAAAAATTATTCTGGTAGATTTTAATTAAGTAAAGAAATTTGTGAGCCGTAGAAAATTTGTTTTTTCAAAAACATGCAATGGAAATCAAATCACAAAAGGGATGCAATATTTTTTTATACCCGTTACTCGTAGAGTAAAAGGGTATACTAGATTTGTTGAAAAGTATGTAACAGGCAGAAGGAAGCGTTTCCGACCATATAAAGTATATATATTCATGATCAGGATCACTAGCCGAGTCGATATGACCATGTCCGTCTGTCCGTCCGTCCGTCTGTCTGTCCGTCTGTCTGTCCGTCCGTGTGAACGCTGAGATCTCAGGAACTACAAAACCTAGAAAGTTGAGACTAAGCATACAGACTCCAGAGACATAGAAGCAGCGCAAGTTTGACGATTCGATGCTACGCCCACACTTTTGAAAAATGTTTTGATATTTTTTCATTTTTGTATTAGTCTTGTAAATTTCTATCGATTTGCCAAAAAACTTTCTGCCACGCCCACTCTAACGCCTACAAACCGCCAAAAACTATTAGTGTTTATGACTCTCCCTTTCCCTTTCACTAGCTGAGTAACGGGTATCAGATAGTCGGGGAACTCGACTATAGCGTTCTCTCTTGTTTTTTCTTTTCTTTATTCTTTATTTCTTTATTTTATTACTTCAAGTTGAATTTACTTGGGTTAGATTTTCTTGCAAAATAACTCTCCAGGGTATGCCGTTGAGTTTACTTATCAAACTTACATGTTCTGTATCTAAACTAGCCTGTTACGTTAAGATTTTTGTTTTTGATGTGTTAATGGATGAGCGTTAATTAAGTATAGGTGTCGTAACAGGTTGTGCTGTTACCTCACTGCCCTTTTCCCGCGATCCGATTGCGGTGTGGTCCATCGGCGTTAGCAGCTGTCCGTGATTCCTTGCTGTGCAACTGCAACTTGGTTGTAATAAAGTCTTCTTAGGATGGTTATGTTGGGGAGTTACTTTCCTCCCTAATCGTGGCCTTGTGGCTCAGTAATTATACCAGTGATAGACAAAATTATTGTTTATGAATCAAACAATACTTAGTTGCTGAATCAAATATATTGGGTGCTCTCTTCAGTTGTTAACTTGCATACTATCTACATACCCTAGTCTACTACAATTCGGGTATCCTGACATTTGAGATCTTCTGATCTTGTCGAAATTTTCAACTTATAGCTATAGCTCTTTTTTTACAATTTTCCTTTACTTAATTATACAAATTAATTTTCTACGCCATATCTAATGTTTAATATTTTGACTACTCCAGACACCTTGATATGGATTACGTGCCCTTATGTTTAGGTGTTAGCTTTCTAGCAACTCCTCCTATACTATCGAAATTCTTAAGCATAATGTAATCTCCTACTTTGTACTCAGTACTTGTTTTCTTCTTACTATTATATCTTTTTTCATTATCACTCTGTGCTTTTAATTGCGATTCCGCTGCTTTCATTATAATTTCTTTTAAGTCTCTAATTTCACTTAAGTTATCTTACTCTTCTAATTTTTGTCTTAACTCATCCATAGTTTCCCCTTTTGCTCAATTCCAAACAACATCTTGCTCAGAGATTGCGCTATACTTCTTTGTTTGGTATTATGCAAAGAAAATTCTACATCTTCAATAACTGCATCTCAATGCAATCCATTTTTAATGTCTGCCAATTTAGCGAGCATAGTCGCTACTTTATATTGACTCTTTCTACCTGTCCATTGGCTGGGGTGAACCTGTCGCTTTTATTATGTGCCTAATATTATATTCTTCCATAAACTTTGCAAAATTTTCGGATGTAAAACAGCTGCCTCTATCTGATACTATATGATCTTAAATAATCTTTCTAGCAACTCCTCCTATACTATATAAATTCTTAACCATAATGTAATCTCCTACTTTGTACTGAGTACTTGTTTTCTTCTTACTATTATATCTTTTTTCATTAGCACTCTGTGCTTTTAATTGCGATTTCGCTCCTTTCATTCTAATTTCTTTCAAGTCTCTAATTTCACTTAAGTTATCTTACTCTTCTACTTATACCCGTCACTCGTAGAGTAATTATACCCGTTACTCGTAGAGTAAAAGGGTATACTAGATTCGTTGAAAAGTATGTAACAGGCAAAAGGAAGCGTTTCCGACAATATAAAGTATATATATTCTTGATCAGGATCAATAGCCGAGTCGATTTGGACATGTCAGTCTGTCCGTCCGTCTGTCTGTCCGTCTGTCTGTCGAGATGAACGTATGAACGTCGAGATCTCAGAACTAATAAAGCTAGAAAGTTGAGAATAAGCATACAGACTCCAGAGACATAGAAGCAGCGCAAATTTGTCGATTCATGTTGCCACGCCCACAAACCGCCTAAAGCTGCCACGCCCACACTTTTGAAAAATGTTTTGATATTTTTTCATTTTCTTATTAGTAATGTAAATTTCCATCGATCTGCAGAAAAACGTTTTGCCACGCCCACCCTAACGCCCAAAAACCGCCCAAAACTGCCACGCCCCTACTTTTGAAAAATGTTTTGAAATTTTTTCACATTTTTGTTCGTCTTGTAAATTTAAATCTATAAACCAAAAATCTTTTTTCCACGCCCACTCTAACGCCCACAAACCGCCAAAAACAGTCAGTGTTGTAATTTCTCTTCGCTCTTTCACTAGCTGAGTAACGGGTATCAGATAGTCGGGGAACCCGACTATAGCGTTCTATCTTGTTTTTGTCTTAACTCAGCAATAGTTTTCCCCTTTTGCTCAATTCCAAACAACATCTTGCTCGGAGATGGCGCTATACTTCTTTGTTTGGTATTATTCTACATCTTCAATAACTGCATCTCAATGCAATCCATTTTCAATGTCTACCAATTTAGCGAACATAGTCGCTACTTTACATTGACTCTTTCTACCTGTCCATTGGCCTAGGGTGAACCTGTCGCTATTTTTATACCCGTTACTCGTAAAGTAAAAGGGTATACTAGATTCGTTGAAAAGTATGTAACAGGCAGAAGGAAGCGTTTCCGACCATATAAAGTATATATATTCTTGATCAGGATCAGTAGCCGAGTCGATCTGGCCATGTCCGTCTGTCCGTATGAACGTCGAGATCTCAGGAACTACGAAAGCTAGAAAGTTGAGATTAAACATACGGACTCCAGGGGCATAGACGCAGCGCAAGTTTGTCGATTCATGTTGCCACGCCCACTCTAACGCCCACAAACCGCCCAAAGCTGCCACGCCCACACTTTTGAAAAATGTTTCGATATTTTTTCATTTTTGTATTAGTCTTGTAAATTTCTAACGATTTGCCAAAAAACTTTTTGCCACGCCCACTGTAACGCCCACAAACCGCCAAAAGCTGCCACGCCCACACTTTTGAAAAATGTTTCGATATTTTTTCAGTTTTGTATTAGTCTTGTAATATTCTATCGATTTGCCAAAAAACTTTTTTGCCACGCCCACTCTAACGCCCTCAAACCGACAAAAACTGTCAGTGTTGAAGATTCTCCTTCGCACTTCCACTAGCTGAGTAACGGGTATCAGATAGTCGGAGAACTCGACTATAGCGTTCTCTCTTGTTGTGCCTAATATTATATTCTTCAATAAACTTTGCATAATCTTCGGATGTAAAACAGCTGCCCCTATCTGATACTATATGATCTTAAATAATCTTTTAATGCTAAATATACTTCTTTTGTGACCGTTGTCTTTGTTGCATATAACCTAACATATTTAGTGAATCCGTGTCTATAATTACAAACAGATGTTTCTTTACCCTACCGTTTTCTACCGGTCTATAATGATCCATGTGTATAATCTCAAACGGCACGTTCCCCTTTGGAATGCTATGCAGCATTCCTTCTGATTTTCCAGACTTTGTTGAAAATGAAACACATCTTAAACAATTTCCTATATACCTAACAACTTTTTTTTTTCATATTCGAAAATAGCATCAATATCCTTATCTCTCCCTAAGTGTCTTAATTCATTGTAATATTTGTATAAAATTTTTTATTCCATTTCTTCTGGAACACAAAACAACAATCTTCCAATCTTTTATTCTATAAAGTACACCATTTCTCATTTCAAAAAATATATCTTCCGTTTTCTCTAACTTTTTCCTAATATCTTTCAACTTATCATCTTGTACTTGACAAATAACTAAAGTATATTCAAAACTATTAGTTTCTATCACTAATATGTTCGTATTTCTGCTTAATGCATCTACATGCTGCATATGCTTCCCTGCTTTATGAACTACCTCGAAATCGTACTCTAATAGTTCTAATGCTTTCTTTCCACTATATTTAACGTTAACGTTAAGGCATTGCAGTCCGTAACAATTTTAATTCTCTTTCCCTGTACATAAATTCTAAATCTTCTTAATGCATACAGGATACAATGTTTCCAGTTCGAAACTATGATATTTTGCCCTATCCTTCGGCGTGGCTTTCCAGTAATAAAATATAGGGTGCGATTTCTTATCCACACACTCCCAATATGCACACAATCCCAAAAAGCTTCTGACACCTTACTTGTTATTAAAAATCCTAAATATTTTACACTCGATTGCAGAAACTCACATTTGTCCATTCTTAGCTCTAATTTGTTCCTCGTTAATCTGTCATTAACGTCTCTAAGTACTTGCATATGTTCCTTTATTCCTTTGCTAGCTATCATTATGTCATTCATATATATCCGTATATATAACTTTATCCTTATATATAATTTAATATATATAATAACTTTATATATAAATTGAAGTGTATTTTATCAAATTTTTTTTTAACGTAACACAATATTTTTTATATTTAAGGAATTATTATTTAATCCATAAAATGCGAAGCAATGCACGAATGTATACTCGCGACCGAGTACTCGGAATAACCGAGACGGTTAACTGTGCGTCACATTGTCGACGTCAAATTTATTGCGTGATTGTTTTTTCGTTTTTGATTTTCTTTTTAATACAAGACATAGAAAAATAGAAAGACATGGATTTATTATTATACATATATGTACATGTATGTAATTTATTTATTTTATTTTTCAATTACTGAATGCATAAACATAATTTTGTTTATAGTATCAGAATTGTTAGCAATAATACATTTTTCTGAAATTAAATTTCTAGAATCTGATAATGCTCTATTATTAATGTGCTATTCTATTTACACATATGTTATGTATGTACATATATTATGTTGTACATATGTACGCAATTAAATTAGCTTCATCTGCAAGCCATGAACGACGAAATTGCCAAAATTGTATCCGAGTACTCTAAACATTTACTCCATTTATTCCGCTTTGGTTTGAATTTCACTCATTTGGCATACAACAAAAACAACGCTAACCAATGCGCAATTCTCTCTGTTGAAACCGTTTCGGCACGCCTAATTGCGAGTTAGGCTTGTGAGTACTCAAATACCGAAAAATTTGCACAAAGTCTCTCGAACAGGGCAAAACGGTTTTTAGATCAAATAATCACTTCGATTTACTAAAGGTCGATTAAGGTCTAACATTTTTCTTACACAAAAACCAAAAAATGCACAAAGCAAAAATTAAAACAAAACAAAATGGACCGTGCAAGAGCACCAATTATTAGAGTATAACAACTGAAATCTGTTACATACATATGTACATAGGATAAACACAACACACCTGTTAGAAAACACGGAACAACTCGAGACAGCTCTATACAATTTGAAACCCTCAGGAAAAATTATTATCAGTCTGAGAACAAAGTTAAATAAAAACGAAAATAAACGCATACCTAAATAGAAATGAGATATGTGAGGGTTAATTTTGGTCTTGGTAGGGTAATTAAGGTAGTTACAGGAAACATGAACGCCAAGGACGCCCAAGATGTTAACGACAAGTTTAATAAAATTAAGAACACCGGAAATGGAATAACAAGATAACAATAACAATAAACACGCATTAATAGATACAGTATTTACCTTAAGATTCGAAAATTTAACGAAACACATCAACAAAGAACAGGGAATAATAAAATTCTTTATCAAAAACCACAATAAAAAATATATATTAGTCTTAAGAAGATGAAAGCAAAGAAATACATATACTACAATACATAACCAAAACAAGACAGAACGCTCTAGTCGAGTTCCCCGACTACTTGATACCCGTTACGCAGCTAGTGGAAGTGCGATGGAAAAATTTCAACAATGCCAGTTTTTGGCGGCTTGTAGGCGTTAGAGTGGGCGTGGCAAAAAGATTTTTGGCAAATCGAGAAAAAATTACAAGACTAACAAAAATGTGAAAAAATATCAAAACATTTTACAAAGTGTGAGCGTGGCAGTTTTGGGCGTTAGGGTGGGCGTGGCTAAAGGTTTTCTGCAGATCAATAGAAATTTACAATACTAAAAAAAAAAAAATATGTGTAATAGCAAAACATTTTACAAAAATGGGAGCGTGACAGCTTTAGGCGTGGAAAAAAGATTTGTTGGAAATCGAGAGAAATTTAAAAGACTAATAAAAAATATGAAAACAGTTTTCATAAGTGTGGGCATGGCAGTTTTGAGCAATTTGTGGGCGTTAGAGTGGGCGTGGCAACATGGGACAACATGCGTCTGTCTTTTGGAAGCTGCATGATTAATCTCAACATTCTAGCTTTTATAGTTCCTGAGATCTCGACGTTCATACGGACAGACGGCTGAATAGACGGACATGGCGAGATCGACTCGGCTATTGATCCTGATCAAGCATATATAGTGACATATAATTTTTTTTTTCACTCTTCATATAAAAAAAAGCTAAAGCCGATCTTTTCGAAAGCTTCACTATCCAAAAGCCTCATAAATAACATTCCCCCAGATACGAACCGCTTAACGGTAACGAGCTTAATTTATCTGGTAAGCTTGACATATAATATAAAGCTAAGTAGAACTTAAACGGCTTATGTTAATCCTCTGTAAAAGGTTTGCTGGGCCGAAAGAATACATTTGTAAATTAGTTTTTAACTGACCTCTGGTGAAACTTATTCAAATAAAGATCATAAAAAGGAAAATATATTTTTTTCATTAAATCTATCACCAAAAAAGTTTATTGGCGCAGTCGGTAGGATACTGAAAAAAGTCGTAGTAAACTCGTTATCCTTTGACAATCTAGTGAAAAGAGGAAACTTGTACGACCAAGTAACCTTTTCTGATTGTACCCGCGAATTGGCCGCAACAAAGTGATTTCGGTTCGTTTAAAGTGACTAAAATCGGTATCCGCACAAGAATCTGTGCGATCGGAGTTAATTTAAAGACCTAATTTTGTGGACCGCTTCGTGAAGTGAGACCTCCACTAAGGTGTAAGACAATTAAAAGGCGCACAGTGCAGTTCTCTAAGACATAAGTCTCGACATACTGTAGCAGTCTGTGAACAAAAACAGTAGCCCACTAAAATCCAAAGTGCGACCGCTACTATTGTATAAAACAATAAAAAGTTAAAACAGTGTAGTTCACTTAAGGCATAAGTCTCGACATACTGCAGCAGTCTGTGAACAAGAACAGAAACTAACTTATAAATAAAACTAAAATGGTGTTACCAGCGGAAAATATGTCTCAATTACTTCGGCAAATACGCCAAGTACCGCAATTCTCTGGAGACCCATCAAATCTCAGCTCGTTCATCAGACGTATCGAATACCAGTTGAACTTATACCCTTCAAACGACGCTCGACAGAAGGCGGTTATATTTGGAGCCATCGAACTTCAAATTGTCGGAGATGCGGAAAAGGTTACCCAATTTGGAATGCACAACGAATGGACAACTTTAAGAGACGCTCCAATCACGGAATTCAAGACTCAGACGCCCCTGGAGGAACTACTAGGAAGATTGTATCGCACACCTTTTAAGGGTAACTTACGGCTATTCTGTGAACAATCAGAAGATAAGTCAACTGTAATTATAAATAAGTTAGCATTAGAGAATGATCGAAATAATATGGTGGTTTATACACAAGCAATGGCAACCACTATAAAAAATACAATTCAACGCTCACTACCCGATAGGTTGTTCATGGCCTTAGCGAGGTATGACATTTCAACCGTTCAAAAATTAAGACAAACCGCCCAATAAGAAGGTCTATACGAAGACCCAATTTCAAAAACATTCGATAGCCAAAACTTAACTCAAATTCACCTAACACCTATAAACATACAAACATTAACCAAATCAAAAACACTCACCCCAACCAACGATTCATTCGCCCCTTTATTCCATCAAATCCCACACAGACCCAAAACACTAACATAAACAATCAAACTCCTTTTAGACAAATTATTCCGACCAGACAACAGCAACTTAATCAGTACAGAAATTTATACAACGGATTCAGAACAGACTTACTTCATGACCGTCAAAACGACACCCGAAACTACTATCAGCCCCCCCAACAACCAAGAGTGCCAAATAAGCGTTTTAGAGAAAGCAGCGAACAATCGCGTATGCAGACAAATGAAAATTTTCACCAGCACGAATTAGATTACGATAACGAAACTGAACACTACATTAATAACGACGAACAGTTCCACGAAGATCAATTACAGAATACTCAGACAGAATTGTTTACAGATCAGCAATATCAACAAGATGAAAATTTTCCAATACCAGCCTGGGATCCCACCAATACATAGAGATCATGTTTAATAACCGCAGATATAGATGCATAGTTGATACTGGTTCTTCGATCAACTTGATGACCTCAAACTTTTTCAACCTTCAAGTTAAAGATGAGCAAATAACTGTCCGAAGTATGACAGGCTATTCTAAATTAAATAAATATGTACCCCTTCCAGCCAACGGTCTTTTTCAACATTTCACCTTATTATGATATTCTGTTAGGAAGAAAAATACTAATGGAGAAAACCGGTTTAATAGACTACTCTCGGAAAGAAACAATAATTAACGAAAGAACATTCATTCACAAAGAACTAGATCCATGTGATGAGAACTCTTCGGAAAATTCGAATGCACTCTTACAAGAAAACGACTTTACATCAGAAATAAACTATGCCATGGACAACAACATAGACTCAGAACACACATACAGACTAGAACATTTAAATAGTGAGGAAAAATACAGACTTACAAATTTATTAAAAGAGTTCAATGACATTCAATATTGCAAAAATGAAAACTTTATATTCACAAGTATAATACGTCATGATATAAAAACCTCTCACGAAAACCCAGTTTACAAAAGACCATACTCGTACCCGTTTGCCTACGAAGCAGAAGTAAATAAGCAAATTGAGGAAATGTTAAAACAAGACATTATACGCGAAAGCGACTCCCCTTATTGCAGTCCATTATGGATTGTCCCCAAAAAGATGGATGCCTCTGGCAAACCGAAATTCAGGTTGGTCGTGGACTATCGAAATCTAAATGAAATAACAATAAATGATAAATTTCCGATTCCTAACATGGACGAAATACTAGGCAAATTAGGAAAATGCCAGTATTTTACTACAATTGACTTAGCAAAAGGCTTTCATCAAACCGAAATGGACCCTAAGTCTATACAAAAAACGACGTTTTCGACCAAACATGGTCACTATGAGTACACTCGCATGCCATTTGGCTTAAAAAATGCTCCTGCAACCTTCCAACGGTGCATGAATTACGTCCTAAAAGACCTCATAAATAAGCATTGCCTTATTTATTTATATGATGTGATCATCTATTCAACATCTCTGAACGAACACCTACCCTCACTAAGGAAGGTTTTTAAGAAACTTAAAGAGGCCAATCTTAAACTCCAATTGGACAAATTTGAATTTTTAAAAAAGCAAACAAATTTCTTAGGTCATATAATATTATAAGTCCTGAAGGCATACGACCTAATAAAGAGAAAGTTAAAGCAATCGAAAAATTTCCTCTCCCAAAGACACCAAAAGAATTCAAATCTTTCTTAGGCTTATGCGGATACTACCGTAAGTTCATTTCAGACTTTGCAAAGATTGCAAAACCTCCGACAATATTTATAAAAAAAGGAGCTAAAATAGACACAAGAAACGAAGAATACAATAAATCATTTGAAAAATTGAAAACACTCATAATGAACGACCCAATTTTGATTTGCCCTGATTTCACAAAAACATTTCAAGTCACTACTAACGCTAGCAATTTCGCCATATGAGCCGTGTTATCGCAAGACAATAAGCCAGTAAGCTTTGCAAGCAGAACATTAAATGATCATGAACAAAATTATAGCACTATTGAAAAAAAACTACTAGCAATCGTTTGGGCAACCAAATATTTCCGCCATATCTACATATATGGAGTCCCCTTTGAGATTTTGAGCGATCCCAAACCCCTTGCTTGGCTAAATAATATTAAAGAACCTAACATAAAACTACAACGTTGGCGAGTTAGACTTAGTGAATATAATTTTAAAATCAAATATTTAGAAGTTAAACTTAATCATGTAGCAGACGCTTTCTCTTGCGTCAAAATTGAAGAAAACATGGTAGGCGAAGAAGAAAATATTTCAACAGCAGCAACAATACACAGTTCATCAGTAACCTACATTGAAATTACAGAAAAACCCATAAACTATTTTGCAAGACAAATTGAATTTATAAAAGATACCGTAGACCAAGTAGAGACAACGAAATACTTTTCCAAAATTAAACTGACCATCAAATACACTGACATGACCCTGACAAAGGCAAAAGATATCCATATTGAATACTTCTTAAATAATAGCAGTGTTATTTACCTGGAAAACGATTAAGACTTTTTAGTTTTTCAAAAAGCATATCGAGAAACCATTAACCCACATAGTAACGTGAAAATTCTGAAAAGTATCATAATGTTAAAAGACATAAAATCTTATACTGAATTTAAATAATTCATTATTACTCAACATTCTAAATTGTTACACCCTGGTATTGAAAAAATGATACGATTATTTAAAGAAACTCACTATTTTCCCAAATATAATAAACTAATTCAAAACATTATCAATGATTGTGAAGTCTGTAACCTTGCAAAGACAGAACATAGACCAACAAAACTAGTTTTCGAAATAACTCCAGAGAAAAATAACCCACGCGAAATTTATGTTATTGACTTTTATGCTATTGACAACGAACAGTATTTATCTTGTATAGACGTTTATTCAAAATTTGCTTCACTTATTAAAACAAACAGTAGAGATTGGTTAGAGGCAAAACGAGCCCTTACTAAAATGTTTAACGACATGGGAAAACCACAGAAAATTAAAGCATACAAAAGGACTCTGCGTTTATAAGCACTTCTTTAAAAACTTGGCTAAACAACGAAGACATACAAATAGATATTACCACAAGTAAAACAGGAATAGCAGACATAGAACACCTTCATAAAACCATAAATGAAAAAATCAGAATTATCAATACTAAAAACAATAGAGATAATAAAGAAACACGAATGGAAACAATTTTATACATATACAACCACAAGACTAAACATAACACAACCGGACAGATACCGGCTAACATCCTTCTTTACGCAGACACACTTACTTATGATACCCAGATGATTACAGAAATTAAAATCAAAAATCTTAACAAAAAACGACAGGATTTTGAAATCGACACAAAATTTAGACAAGCACCCTTAACGCGCGCAAAATCAAAGAATCCCTTTAGAAAAACAGGCAGAATAGAACAATTAGACGAAAAACATTATAACGAAAATAATAGAGGTCAAAACGTTATTCATTATAAAAGCAAATTTAAAAAGAAAAAGAAAGTTAATGACAGCAAATACTTGCAGCAAACCGACACCTCCCAATCATCGGACTCATAATCACCATAATAACTTGTATTGCGACACAAACTACAGCAGGAACAATCGAAATCAATCCAATAGAAAACAATCAAGGATTTATCTTGTTTGAATCTGGAACAATACAAATCCCCATCACCTTTATGCATCACTGTCTCACCATAAATATTACAGAAGTTGAAGAAACATTTAATAGTATAATTAAACAATGTCAAGAGTTTAAAAATGTCACACAAATTAAATATTTAACAGATAAAATGGAAAGAGAAATAAATGGCATACGCATCTCAAAACGAAACAAACGAGGACGGGCTAACTTTGTAGGTTCCACATTAAGATATCATTTTGGCACACTAGACGAAGACGACAGACAACATATTGAACAATAAATTTCGACTCTATCACAAGACACAGTACAGGTCAGCACTCTAAACCACGTTATTGACAGTCTCAATAATGGCATAGAAATAATTAACAACCAGTCCAATTCTTTGAAAAAAGAACAAACAAGAGAGAACGCTATAGTCGAGTTCCCCGACTATCTGATACCCGTTACTCAGCTAGTGAAAGTGCGAAGAAGTCTTCAGGACTGACAGTTTTTGGCGGTTTCTGGGCGGTAGAGTGGGCGTGGCAAAAAGTTTTTTGGCAAATCGATAGAAATTTATAAGACTAATACAAAAATGAAAAAATATCAAAACATTTTTCAAAAGTGTGGGCGTAGCAGCTTTGGGCGGTTTGTGGGCGTTAGAGTGGGCGTGGCAACATGAATCGACAAACTTTCGCTGCGTCTATGTCTCAGGAGTCAGTATGCTTAATCTCAACTTTCTACCTTTTGTAGTTCCTGAGATCTCGACGTTCATACGGACAGACAGACGGACGGACAGACGGACGGACAGACGGACGGACAGACGGACATGGCCAGATCGACTCGGCTATTGATCCTGATCCTGATACTTTATATGGTCGGAAACGCTTCCTTCTGCCTGTTACATACTTTTCAACGAATCTAGTATACCCTTTTACTCTACGAGTAACGGGTATAAAAATGAATCTATTAATATTTAACATTGAACATTTTACCGAATATATCGAAGACATTGAAATGGGTTCACAACTAACACGGCTAGGAATATTTAATCCTAAACTACTAAAACATGACAATATTGGAAACATTAATTACAAAAATCTGATAAACATAAAAACTTCCGTACGTAGCTACTAATGAAATATTCCTAATGTCCCACATTCCTATGAATTCAATTGAACGACCAACTTTCATAATTGCACCTTACCCCGACTATAATGGCCAAATTATTAAGGAAAATATTGAAGGCAAATTCTACTCACATAAGAACTATGTTCTAAATACACTAACAAAGAACATTGTCATAGACCATTGCATAGCTAACACGAAACACCAACTTGTACTTTTCAAAAATATCGTAAACAATCCTATATTCAATACATTAAACCAAATATACTAATAACCTGGAATATGGCCAGAGAAAAACTTTATCACAATTGTAACGGTCAAGAGATTTATATTGAAAATAATAAAATTATAAAAATATCCAGAGGCACAGCAGAATTAAAACAAATTACAATATCTAATAGTATTCAACAATACACAAATGTAATATTTACTGAACACAATGTAACAAAAATCGAACCAATGTCACACATAGAAATTAAAGAAATGATTTTGTTAAACAATAAGAGTAACACAATTTACAGAAACATACTAATAATCTTCATATCTGTTTTAGTTTTAAATGTAAAACAGCGCCACACAAAATTACTATCTCTTACCTAAAACCAAGTAAAACCACTAACAAAAATATCGAAAAAGAAACAGAATCAAAAACAGAAATAGCTGAAATTGCAAATCCAGTACCACACTTAAATTCAGAAATAATCGCTTGAGGACAAGCTAATATCTAAAAGGTGGGGGAGTGACATATTCATTTGTTCATACGACATATTCACTCTTCATATAAAAACAAGAGAGAACGCTATAGTCGAGTTCCCCGACTATCTGATACCCGTTACAAAGCTAGTGAAAGTGCGAAGGAGTCTTCAGCACTGACAGTTTTTGGCGGTTTGTGGGCGCTAGAGTGGGCGTGGCAAAAAGTTTTTTGGCAAATCGATAGAAATTTACAAGACTAATACAAAAATGAAAAAAAAATTCCAAACATTTTTCAAAAGTGTGGACGTGGCAGTTTTGTGCGGTTTGTGGGCGTTAGAGTGGGCGTGGCAACATGAATCGACAAACTTGCGCTGCGTCCATGTCCCTGGAGTCTGTATGCTTAATCTCAACTTTCTAGCTTTTGTAGTTCCTGAGATCTCGACGTTCATACGGACGGACAGACGGCCAGACGGACAGACGGACAGACGGACAGACGGACGGACAGACGGACATGACCAAATCGACTCGGCTACTGATCCTGATCAAGAAAATAAATACTTTATATGGTCGGAAACGCTTCCTTCTGCCTGTTACATACTTTTCAACGAATCTAGTATACCCTTTTACTCTACGAGTAACGGGTATAATTAACCAGTCTAAGGGTAAAGCGAGCTACTTTTGATAAGCATATTCAAAATCTTGGGCGGCATTCACACCAAACGCCTCAGCAGAGTCAAGTTATTTAAATTTGTCAACCGCGCCAGCTACTGGACACAGTCAACGTTTACCAAAACTTCACCTCCCTTAGTTCAACAGGAATAAGCGGTTCTACTCGTCATATAAGAACCTCATTCACAAAGACTCCCAAATACCAACGATTGATGAATTCACCTTTTAAATTGTTTATCAGGGGCTGCACTGGAAGTTATGCAGTCATTCCAAATAACAGAGTAAAACTATGAGCAAGCCTTGTCCAGATTAGATGGTCGATTGCATTTCTAATCTCTTCAATTTGGCATCGGTTAAGCAACCCGTTGCAAGAAAACACCAGCAAACAGGTCAACTAGGCCAGCAGAAGGCGGTGCAACCAGGAAAGCGTTCTTCATCTAAAACATTTATAAGCACGAATTCCGAAAGCTTACATTGTCAGTCAACATTGCATTATCCGCGTTCGCGGATCTTTCGTTACCGCAACGGTTCGAAATTGTTAAACGATTGTTAATTACCTTTGAAAGAAACACAGAATTAAGGAATGTCCATCACGATTTCGATGCAAAGTTTGTCGATCCACGCACCACACATTACTGCAAAAATTTGAAGCACCCATAAATAATAGTCGAGTCAACTATCAGATACCCGTTACTCAGCTTGTAGAAGTGCAAACAAGAAATTTTAATATTTTTCTGGCGTACTGATAAAAATAGGCAAAACAAGAGAGAACGCTATAGTCGAGTTGGGTGTGGCAAAAAGTTTTTTAGGCAATTCTATAGAGATTTACAAAACTATTACAAAAATAAAAAATATCATGGGCAGTTGGTGGGCGTAAGAGTGGGCGTGGCAAAAAGTATTTCTGCAGGTAAATAGAAATGTACATTATTAAAAAAATAAACATTTTTCAAAAGTTTGGGCGTGGCAGTTTCGGGCGGTTTGTGGGCGTTAGAGTGGGAGTGGCGACAAGGGTCAACCAACTGCGGCTATGTCTCTGGAGTCTGTATCTCAACTTTCTAGCTTTTGTAGTTCCTGAGATCTCGACGTTTAGACGGACTGACGGACATGTCCAGATTGACTCGGCTATTAATCCTAATCAAGAATGTATTTATTTTCAACGAATTTAGTATACCATTTACTCTACTAGTAACGGGGATAATAAATATAAATATACTAGTGGGCCCTATGCGCTTCGCCGCATGCAGTCTTAAAATTCAATGAAAAATTTATAGAATTTGTTATATGAAAGTCATTTATTTTATTTGAAAATTGTTATATTCAATCCAAAACATTTGGATAAACTATATTTTTCGTTTGTTCATTTGGAGCGAATACAAATAAAGAGTTTGGAATGCCAACTCTTGAACAGGCTACGTATAGCTGCCCATGAGAAAAACACGGCTCTTCCAAATTCAACCCGCATACTTGAAGCGTTTGTCCTTGTGCCTTATTGATGGACATGGCAAATGATAGACGCACTGGGAATTGCAGTCGCTTAAATTCAAACGGCATGTCTGTTGGTCAACGGAATATGCGGTATGAGCACCATTTCTCCTTTCGCTTTTCCAGTCAATATCGTGGCTTCAATATAATTCGGAATCAATTTTTTTACAACCAATCTTGTGTCATTGCACAATATTGGTGCATTTAAATTCCGTAGTAAAATAATTGATGAGCCGATTTTTAAGTTCAAAAAATGCGGTGGCATACCAGGCGGTTCTAGGGAATGTAAAAATTCAACTGGATAATTCTCTGCATCATCTTCTTTCATTGCGCTATCAAAAGATTTATATGATGTCAGTGCGCCTGGCAATTTTTCTTGAATGTGAAAATTGATTTCATTGACATGTACATTTTTTGGTGACAATATTGCTCGTTCTGTCAACCAATCGTGATTTCTGTAATTTTGAATTATATTTGTAAAAACGCTTTCTATTAACTCGCCTTTAGATTGTAGAATTGTACAAAAATTGTTTGACAAAGTGATCAAGCCATTTGTATTTGGAACTTTGCCACTTCCGATTTCTAATAATTGCTTCGAAAACCGTTCTGCAGATTAATCATTGTGCAATTGAACACGCATGTTTATGTTCAATGTCAATTTTTGGACATATCGCCACAGGAAATAATATTTCAAGCACGTATGACCTGATCCGCTAACGTTGCACGTGGCATGACGGGCAATGTTTGTCGGAAATGGCGCTGCAGCTTAAATCAAGGAAATTTTAGATTCAATAAAGTGGTAAGTTGAACTGTGTAAATGATGTGGATCGTGCATTTGAGGTCAAATTCACCGTTTTATCCCTCTTCGTCTTCCTCCTCCTTCGTCTTCCACCTCTTCCTTCTTCTTCCTCCTCCTTCTTCTTCTGACTTCTTCATGCTCCTTATTCCTTCTTCTTCTTCATCCTCCTTGGAGGAGGAACATCTTCTTAATCCTCCTCCTTCTTCTTCCTTCTCCTTCTTTGTCTTCCTCCTCTTCCTTCTTCTTCATCATCCTTTTTTTTCTTCTTCATCCTCTTTCTTCTTCCTCTACCTTTTTCTTCTTCCTTCTTCGTCTTCCTCCTCCTCCTTCTTCTGAAAACCTGCGTGATTTTTGATGCTTTAGTCTTCTTGCTTTATTGCGTTCGGCTCGTGTATCTTCTAATTGATGAACCAAATAAAGTTTGTCTCATGAATTAAATAAAACGAAATGAGCACAGAAAGAATGACATCCTATGTTTTAGAAATGGCGCTGCATGTAAAAAACGGTTTTCCCGCTTTTCTTTTGACTTTTTCCAGAATTTTCTTTGCTCTTGTCCTAACGGAGCCCGAGACCTTTCCAACGAATGTAAAACCGTCGGCTCATGCGTCCTGGAGTTATAATCATTCACCAAACTTGTTCTCAATTTCTATATATTATATATAGATAGATATGTCAATATGTCAATATAGATGTGTTATACGACCATATAGTATTTTACTAACAAAACTAAAAGTACCAAAGACAGACTACTAACAGTATACTACATAACTTTCCACATTCAGGTACCAATATGCAACACATAAAGCAACTTTAAAGACATCGGCAAGAACGACGCCACACCTTTTTTTTTAACACCATGACAACCAAGGTCACACCTGCTTGCCGAGAATCCTTTGTAATCAAGTGGTCGGCCACATTAACTTTTGCTAATTGTATTATCAAAATAAACGGCCTAACATAAGACGACGCAACAATGGAATTCAAACCAAGAATGGAACTCTACATAGCAATTTGACTAAGCAACATGGCACATTGTGGCAAAGCCGAGGTAGCACTTTGACAGGATGTCAATTGCGATATTTGGAAATACCGCTACTTCAGCACTATCGTATACACTTGATAACAATGAATCTTGGATACATTTAGCTTAGTTTAAGTTTTGGTCAATAAAAAGCATGCAGTTAAATTTTGGACATCAAGAATAACAAACGTGAAAGGTTATTTCTGAAAAATCATATATTTTTAAAGAATTCCACAAACCCTTTCTGCCAATCAACCCTAAAAAAAACCAAGTGGAAGACCGCACTAGGTAACTCGCGCCCCAGTGCATGTTTTCTTCAAGCGTTTCTCGCATTTAAAGCTTGGCGATATATGGAAGCACACACCCTTCAAATCTTCCTCTGCCACTGTTAAGTCCATCTTCACTTAGTATAGGACATAAGGAGACGATCGAACTCTTTTTGTTAACTATCTACTCGTAATAGTTACAAAGTTGCTTGTACTCAATCGCACAATCAAATTGCTGAATGATGCGCAGGTTCAAGGTGAGTGCCCGATCAATTTACCAACACATAACGTATATATTCTGGTACTTTTATTGCAAAAACCCATCATATACGCTATACATAGAAAAGGTTCGTAAGGTTCAATCATTCATCTGCCTCCGGTTGGCTTTGATTTCTTTACCTATGGTTTCAACTACTGAACAACTTGAAGTAAAAACGAATTATAATAAAAGAGATTATTCTTGAACGGAATATTTAAGAGTCTTCTTTTAATTGGCGCCTAATCGGAAATAAACCCAGTTATTCTATAAGTGATCAAACGCCTACGTATTATCCACCCGAAAAACATCCTTTAGATAATGCAGAGTCGCGGGTTGTTCAGTAAATAAAGTGGACAATAATAAAAACAGTAAATAAAACACACAACCCAATTAGAACGTATTTTTTGACTTAAACATTAACAGAGAAAACAAAACGCAGTGCGAACGAGAACTATTCAAATTTATCTGGCATATTGTTTCTATCAATATCAATAACTATCAAGGAAAAACAAAATAAAACAAGATAGAACGCTATAGTCGGGTTCCCCGACTATCTGATACCCGTTACTCAGCTGGTAAAAGTGCGAAGGGAAATAACAACACTGACCGTTTTTGGCGGTTTGTGGGCGTTAGAGTGGGCGTGGCAAAAAGATTTTTGGTATATAGAGTTATATTTACAAGACAAACAACAATGTGAAAAAATTTCACAACATTTTTCAAAAGTATGGGCGTGGCAGTTTTGAGCGGTTTGTGGGCATTAGGGTGGGCGTGGCAAAAAGTTTTTCTGCAGATCGATAGAAATTTACAATACTAATAAGAAAATGAAAAAATATCAACACATTTTTCAAAAGTGTGGGCGTGGCAGTTTTGGGCGGTTTGTGGGCGTTAGAGTGGGCGTGGCAACATGAATCGACAAACTTGCGCTGCGTCTATGTCTCTGGAGTCTGTATGCTTATTCTCAACTTTCTAGCTTTTATAGTTCCTGAGATCTCGACGTTCATACGGACGGACAGACAGACGGACAGACAGACGGACAGACAGACGGACGGACAGACGGACATGGTCAGATCGACTCGGCTATTGATCCTGATCCTGATACTTTATATGGTCGGAAACGCTTCCTTCTGCCTGTTACATACTTTTCAACGAATCTAGTATACCCTTTTACTCTACGAGTAACGGGTATAAAAATGACTGTGGGCAAATTCCAAGAACTCAACGGGTGGAGGAATTCAAACCAGACGACACTGGATTACTATTAAATGCAGCGTAGGGGGCTTCGCAACAAAAAAGAAAACTCTGTAGTACATATTGTGGGAGTCGAGCCAAAATGCCAACCTTATATATGCTATCGCTTTCATTTGGTAACGAACCATTATGGCCAAGTTCAAATCCTGGCAAAATTGAATATTGCCCTATAAAATACCACAAAAA
This sequence comes from Drosophila teissieri, assembly GCF_016746235.2. Lineage (NCBI taxonomy): Eukaryota > Metazoa > Arthropoda > Insecta > Diptera > Drosophilidae > Drosophila > Drosophila teissieri. The sequence goes on from NW_025224988.1 coordinate 242,768, forward strand.
GGCCGAGTAAGATTGTGGCAAGCTACGGTCACACTTGATTTTCATGCTTCCGTTCTCTTTTCTGGAAGGCGTGATCGAAGGCAGTTTAACTTTGTGCAAAGTCCCTGATTATAAATCCACGAGCATCGTGTAGACCGGATAAGAGTTTTTTTTTTCAAGGCAAATACTGCCAAGTGATTGTGATAAACCGTGAGCTAACTTTAACTGCGTCTGCTGCCTGTCCCACATTTGGAGGTAGAAGTCTTATTGGCCGCGTCGCCAAGGCGGCTTGCACTGTTTTTCGCCCACAACTTTTGACCACGTGTGAAATTTACTGTGGCTTCACCGATCGCTGAAAGAATTACAACTGCTTGCATTAGGAGCACCCGCCGCGTGCAGCGGAAAGCTGGGCTTGTCCCTTTCTCCTGCCAACCAAGTGCAGATCGCAGGTCACCCCGAATTGGCGTTCTTTTTCTACTCTTCATCGCCGCATGCGAGGAGCAGATCGCCGTGCACCCATTTTATACACACATCGGCTTGTTGTGCATCTTTTCTTCGTTTTCATCGCACACATACATTTGTGCGCTGCCTCTGTCGCACACATCGGCTTGTTGTGCCGTTTGTTTGCCACACACATTGAATTGCGGTGCCGTCCATGTCGCACACATCGGATCAGTGTCACTTCTTCTTCATCCGTGCGCATTCCGAGAATATTTGCGCACAACACGAGCCCCAGGCTGCTGGTCTTGCCGCTGCGTATGCTGCGAACTTGAAGCAGCCACAACACGAATGATCGTGTCCAGTCTTGAGTATCTTTAGAATAGTTTTTCATATATGTGTTAATTTTGCCTAAAAATATTTACTTATAAACCTCTACGATTCTAATTTAGCTTAACTTGTGGGAGATCTGACAAATATATATATATGTGATTTTCCCAATTTATATTAATACATACAGCAAAACATCAACAGTCATCAGGCCTGCTGACATCGATGGAAAGTGCGTAAGTACGGCATAGCCGTGAACAAACAAAAATAATAAAAACACACATGCATATATAAAGCCAGATATTCCTAAATAGTGTGCTGAAATACCTTGCCTTAATTAATCGTATATCTAGATCACTTCATTTAAAGAAGTTTAAAGTTTAAATATCAATTAATCATACATAATTCTAATGTAAAGTAAGCCAAACAAACAAAAGTATTAATGTAAACTTAAATACCAATATTTGCATTCCTATTTTAATTATTTTTCCTTTCTTTTGTCGTAAATAAGCAAAATTACTCAATAAGAGATTTCCTTAACGTAAATAACATAATTTTTAGTTTAAGGATTAGGTTTACTAAAATGTATCGAAATATTATCTTTATCTTCAATTATATGGGGTCGAAAACGAACTAATCTGATGTCTTGTTGGGCACCAAAGGGTATGTAGAGCAGCGGTTGTAAAAGGGTGGAGTCCGAATGGATTTCACAGGTAGGGTGGGTATAGAATGAGGCCAATAACATCTGGGCCTCATCTTCAATAGGTACACTTTCTTGTCTGGTTCTTAACCATTTGGTTATCGTTTTGCATCTATCGTATCTCTGTCTACAGTATTATAGCTGTGACACTCTTGTTCATCTTAACACAAAACCCACGCCCATTTTCCCTGAGCATGCTGGTCAGTAGTAGTAGTAGTAGTAGACAGAGTGTGTTGAGGTGGACAACGCTTTATGAGTGTGTTCGTTACAATATACAAGATTTTGTAGAATAAAACTCACTCGTATCTATTTGACGTTGACATTGCAGTGGGTAATACAAAAAAATATAACCTTTAAGTCGCTAAAATAAAAACCTAACGTGGCCCACACGTCGTGTAGGTTTGTTACAACCGATAACTAGTTCGATGCGTCGTTCGTAAAAGCGATCGGCATACAGCGTACCGTTGACCAGTCACAACCGTCGGTTCTCTAACACGTTGAAAGCGAGTCGGGTAATTGTTGAATAGGTCACTGAAGTTAGTCAAGCAAACGTTTCGACAAGCTGAACGCAACATGAATCAATTCGAACAGGTCACTGAAACGTAGGTGGATCTGGTTCTGTGGTTCATCGGATGCATGCGACATTTACGTAGGTCAGCCCCATCATACGATATAACACAGCGACAAATAAAACCAAAAAGTAATAACAATATATATATATATGGGACAAAAATATATAAACAAATAAATTGTGGTAAGCATATATAAACATATATAACATACATACAGTCGTCTCACATTGTAACACTTTGTTGCAATGCTTATGAGAACCGAAATACGATCAGGAAAAACTGCCGATCCGCCGTTCAAGCGACGGCACTGTTACAAACGCAGCGTCAGCATTTAGGGCATGCGCGACCAGGCTTCGTTTATGTATGCATATAATTCTCGCCTTCAATAAAAAGCAGTTGACCTGGACTGTCATCCAATCGTTCTAAAAACCTAAAAACCTTGACTCTTATTACTATATGGCGACCTTGAAATGTGTCCTGGAAGGACCTAGGAAAGCAGCAAACCTGATATAATCCGACGTAGTGGAGAAGTTGGATACCACCGATGTAGACTTCCAATATCTTCTGATTCTTGGATTCAAACTCACGGACAGCGCGATGCGGTTATCTATGGTGACGACTACGAGGAAAAAATACAGGAGCATCGACATCTCCGACAATAAATCGCAGTAAGACGAGCCCCCCCGATAAAGTGCCCAATTTTCGGAATGCCATTCTCGGGTGTTAAATTCTCGGGACACCATTCTCGGGAGGTGTCATTCTCGGGATAAGACCGTCTTAAGAGCTAAGTCCAAAGTAAAGTGTGGAAAGGGACCGAGGATCCAATTTTGCGCAAAATCACCGGATTCCAGAGTCCTGAACTGGAAGGATCAAGGGCAGGCAAAAGGACGCCTCGTAAAATAAGACCCACTCTTTCAAATCAACAGACAGAAAGTCAAGAGTGCGCCTCGTGAAGGAAGACCTACAATCCAAAGAAATATACAAGAAGTCCCAAGATGGGCGGCAAGGAGTCCAATGCCTCCGACAATACAGCCATCTTTTAAAATCGTAGATCGTTTGTTTTGTTCTTAGAAAAATTAATTTTTTAAATTCCTGAAATAAAAATATGGGAGATTTCCTAGTTATAATATCAACCAAGTGCCGACTGACATTTTTTAATTTACGTAAATATAATTTGTGTATGCTTTTTGGCCGACCGTTCTGCAGGAGCGCAGATTTGATGGTAACGTATTTAGCGGTGCGGTGCGGATATATCGTTTGTTTGTCGATCCAGTACAGAGGGTGTGGGGGAAAACGTAAAGTTGACGCTTTTGGGCCGGGGACGATTTTAGTTACTATGGTCGACGCTGCCTACGTACTAAGCCAAGTAGCCTAGTCGTTTGTGAGTCCAGGGAAATAGAAACACTGTTGTGGATTTCGAACGTATAGGTCAAGCTACCGCGGGTGGCGGACTCGGAACGTATCGGTCAAATGGCAGCAGTCCAAAAGTATCGGCTAAATAGACAGATTTTCTGACGTCTGGGCAGGAGGGGATTTTCGGACATACACTGTTTTAGGTGGGCCAGTTCCGGTAATAAAAGCTAACCAGAAAAAGGAACCATTCTTCCAGGTGGGCCAGTTCCCGTATGGAACCTAGTAAAAGCTCCCTAAGCAGTGGAAGACGGAGGCATGTTAGGCGGATGCCCACATCAGGGCAACGACCAACAGCTCCGGGTAATCGACTGTGTCGGAGACTACGTACGTGAACCAGGCGATTGCCTGGTGGGTCCGTGCGAACCGAGCAGGCATGGTACCGGTGCCACCAGTCAGAGCAGACGTGGGGTTGGCGTGTTGTTGTTTCACCAGGCGTTTGCCTTTGGGATCGCAGCCGTTAGCTACCGTGAGTCCGTAAACGACGACAATCCCCAAGGCGTTTGCCGCGATTGCGCGGAGCGTTTGTAGGAACTGAACAGGCGTTTGGCGGAACCGGCCGGGACAGAGCAAGGGACCGGAGATTGCGGCTAGTGAGGCGCACTTTGTCACCCTTGTCTGGGAACGGTGACGCTTCCAAGCCCACAGCCATTATTCTCACCTCCAACAGCGTGTGGCCGCGGCAGTACCAGGCGAGGGTCCAGATCCACGACGGGAGAGCGGACACGTCACCGGATAATCAAATCACAGTATAAATCTAGGAAAGAACAAAGATTAAAGAAACGAGAACTGCAAAGTGTTGTTACTGGTAACCGGGTGATCACGTTTTAAATGAGCTAGCCGCACGTGTCTCGTAGCGATCAGACCAATCAAATCAGTTCGTTACAAAATATACATATATTCTCTTGCCAATTTGGTTTCCTTACGATCAGTATATATATATATATGTACACAATGATGATGGTGGCAGTTTAATAGAAAACTATCGATAGGATCAGGAGTGCAGTTGGACGGAATGATCGAAAAAGCAGTTGCAGCGTAGAAGTCGTAAAGAAAGGTTATAGAGCGACAGTTGTGGAAAGGTGAATAAGTTGGTCGGTCCTTTTCAGAAACAATCAGTCAAGTCGGACAGTCGTTGAATGTAGAATAGTGTTGCGTGAAGTTCTATTAGAGTTTGTCAAACAAAAATGAAGTATTACCAAGATTATTTACACATTTGTCTTTTCTCTTTACCTTAACATTGTTACATGAAATAAATATCAATATCAATAACCAATATTTAAATAAATATTACATTTGGGGGCTCACCCGACGAATTAAGTTGAAACTTACACAGTTTAATTTACCTTATTGCGTCAGAAACTTAAAACTACTGTGTGTATGTGTTGTCGTTGCTTCGAAGAAAAGTAAGGGTGAGAAATAGAGACACAAATGACAAGTGCGTCAAGTTCAAAAGCGGCTACAAGAAAGAGAGGTACGAAAGAAACAGCAGAAAATTACCTTGGAAATCAAAAACGTCGCGACATATAAATACACCAGGAAAAGCACGAGGCAAAAACCAAGAAACAGTGATGGAAAATCAAGTACAATTACAACAAATAATTCAACTGCTGATGAATCCAAGCTGATGAAGTGGCACAAAATCGAGAGAATGCGTCACGTGGATTGTCTCAGCCGTTATGCCAACGAGATTTTTTTCATATCGTCTGAGATATCTTTTCGGTTGAAGGCTGCCTAACAAAAATATTATATTCATCAAGCCATACGCACGATATTGGAAGAACGACCCTACAACGACTTTAAACTGAAGGGAAGAGTTTTGTTCAAGTTTGTCAAAGGAAATGATTTGCTTGTTGTACAGATAATGGAACGTGAGATTATAAGCGAAGCTCATGGAGTCGGACATTATGCAAACCAGAAGACCATACATTCTATACAACAGCAGTGTTGGATTCCTCACCTAGAGAGCAAGGTCACAAGGTTTATCAGCGAGTGTATTCCGTGTATTATTACTAACAAGAAGCTGGGCAAACAGGATGGACTTTTATGCTGCATTGAGAAAGGTGACAAGCCGTTACAGACTTTGCATGCTGATCACTTAGGACCGATGGATGCTTCTGTGTGGATTTTTTTCAACAAAATCAACTGGAGCTGACCTAAAAAAAGAATTAATAAAAATGGAAGAATGGTCAAACGTATTTAGTAATCCAAGCAGATTAATAACATACAGAGGAGTTGCGTTTACCTCAGGAGCATTTGAAGATTACGTCAACAAAAATGGATCTATCTTATCCATTATTTCTAAATTGTCGGCTGAAGATTCTTCAAAGTGGTATAAGTTCACTTCGCAAGTGCAAAGAGCTATTAATTCCCATATAAGTGGCTCTTCAAAGAAGTCACCATTTGAGATAATGTTTGGAGTAAAAATGCAGAATAAGTCCAACGACAGACTATTGGAACTTTTGGAGAACGAAATGCTTGAAGAATTTGACAAAGAGAGGCAGATATTGCGACAAACGGCTGAGCAAATACTAAAGGCTCAAGATATTTATAAAAAACATTACGACAAGAAACGTATCTGGTAGCAGTAAAACGTATGTACTTAGGTTGTTGCTGGGAAAAAGTTGGCAAGCGCTTTTCTAGGACCATATAAAGTAATAAAAGCAAAGCGCAATGGCAGATATGAAGTTCGTAAAGCTGTCCAAGGAGAAGGCCCTAACAAGACGAATACGAGTGCTGATAACATGAAGTTATGAAGTATGCGCAGAACAATGAGGATGCCTTATTGTCTGGGACAGACGATGATGAGTAGGATGACCGAGTGTAATCAATGATGGTGGTGGCAGTTTGATAGGAAACTATCGATAGGATCAGGAGTGCAGTTGGCCGGAAAGGTGGATAAGTTGGTCGGTCCTTTTCAGAAACGATCAGTCAAGTCTGACAGTCGTAGAGTTTGTCAAACCAAAATGAAGTTTTACCAAGTTTATTTTCTCATTTGTCTTTTCTCTTTAACTTAACTTTGTTACATGAAATAATATCAATAAACTATAACCAATATTTAAATAAATATTACATATATTATATATATTTGTTATAATGGTAACAAAAGGCTATTAGGTATAAAAGATATTTTATTGATAGCCTCTTCCAGGCAATGGATTTCATTCATTGAAATTAAATGTTTTGTGTTTAATATTGGCATAAATAAAAACAAGAGAGAATGCTATAGTCGAGTTCCCCGACTATCTGATACCCGTTACTCAGCTAGTGGAAGTGCGAAGGAGAGTCTTCAGCACTGACAGTTTTTGTCGGTTTGTGGGCGCAAGAGTGGGCGTGGCAAAAAGTTTTTTGGCAAATCGTTAGAAATTTACAAGACTAATACAAAAATGAAAAAATATCAAAACATTTTTCAAAAGTGTGGGCGTGGCAGTTTTTGGCGGTCTGTGGGCGTAAGAGTGGGCGTGGCAAAAAGTTTTTTGGCAAATCGATAGAAATTTACAAAACTAATACAAAACTGAAAAAATATCAAAACCTTTTTCAAAAGTGTGGGCGTGGCAGCTTTTGGCGGTTTGTGGGCGTTAGAGTGGGCGTGGCAACTTGAATCGACAAACTTGCGCTGCGTCTATGTCCCTGGAGTCTGTATTCTTAATCTCAACTTTCTACCTTTTGTAGTTCCTGAGATCTCGACGTTCATACGGACAGACGGACAGACAGACGGACGGACAGACGGACATGGCCAGATCGACTCGGCTATTGATCCTGATCAAGAATATATATACTTTATATGGTCGGAAACGCTTCCTTCTGCCTGTTACATACTTTTCAACGAATCTAGTATACCCTTTTACTCTACGAGTAACGGGTATAATAACTTTTCAGCGGCGAGTATCTTTCTTGCTTAGAGCGACGGTTGTAGTCGTGAACACCCAACTTGTGCACCGTTGTCCGGTGGTGAATTTGATACTCTCCGCTAAAACAACTTCAACTTGTCAACTTCTTAGAGCTTTTGTATACTAGCCTTTAATTTTTGTATTACACATGTTACTACCCAGCAATATATTAATCAATTAAGATATGCTATTAATTTAACTATAACAAAATAAGTAGGTAAACACATTCAAAAGGAGTACGAACGCGAGAAGTGGAGTAATGATCAGAAATGATGACATTACGTTTGACGGGCGGCCTTGCCAAGCGGCCCGCGATGATCCATCTGGCATGCGGACGCATGAAGGGGACGGAATGTTGCCGAAATATTACCCGATTGTTTTACGATCAAGCAACAGCTTAGCTCTTCCAATATTTATTCTCGATATGTGGGAGAGGTGAAGGGCTTACCAAGATCCCACGATCCAAATACGACGAGCTTACGATAGCAGCCTGGTGCCTGAACATCGAAAGCCTCTCCCTCGGCCCTAGTAGTGAACACCGAAAAATCTTCCGTATTTCATTTCGCTCTGCGCAGAGGAGAATACCCTTCTGTCTCTCTAAACGGAGACACCGTCCCTAATGTACCCACACCCAAGTACGGAGTAAGGATCGAAGGATTTTTTAGGATCGAAAAAGAAAAAAAAAAATACACGTTTTACTTACATACAAGTCATTTGTTACACTGCTTGAAACTGAAGAAATCCATGGTATTTTCAAATTTACCTTACGTAAAAGTAAAACAAGTAATTGAAGATAATATCTATCTAGGAGACAACAATTTATAAAGTTCTCTTGCACAGGAAAATGTATATTAACACTATAAACGGGCTGACAAGATATAAGGAAATAACTTAAGGAAATTAAAACGAATTTCGACAAGTCGTATAAGTACTTGTGCCAAAATAGAGAAGCGCAACGACACCATAGGTTAACATGCACGGAATGCTTCAGTGAAGCACGTCAATTAATACACACAGAAAGAAAGAGACTAACAGAAAGTCATTTAACACAGGCAGAACAATTTATTTTTATTTAAAATTTTAAATAGGTTTCGTGAGAACTTGTTGAACGTCAAATCCAGACATAATTTTAATTAAACTATTCCCACTATATTCAACACACCTGTAGTTGCTGAAATAAGTGCGAATATTGAAAGTATAGGGGACTCTAAATTACACATTAAAGAAGAAGATGTAACAATTCCAGAGGTAATAACATTACGTGAATTGTTAGAGAAAGAAAGCTCAGATTCAAGCATAAAAGACAAAAGCAATGACAGCCTCTTCCTCAAGGGAATATGTGCGACAAAATTTCGTCCACAATACCTGAGTTTGACGGCAAGAAAGTTAACTTGAATCGATTTTTCACGGCTCTCCGCTCAACAGATCTCACAAAAGAAGCTCAGGAGGTGCTGGCGTAGAGGTAATAAATTCAAAGTTATTTGGTCCTTTTAGCATACAAAGTAGAAAATAAGAAAACCAATATCGGTATAATAAGTGTATTAAAGGCATCAATTAAAGGCGAATCGCCGGATGTCATTAAAGCTAAGATGCTTAATACATAACAGCAGCGCAATATACGTAGGTCGCTTGAAGCAATGAAGCCGATGTTCTAGATGTTAACAGCGGAGATTAATTCGCTACAAAGGAAGCGATATCTTCAATGATAAAGAATTATGAGCACAATAAACTTAGCATGATTAGCGTGATTAAAAAATACATACACTGCTGTACAGAAATGACCTAAAATTCGTATAGTGTATTATTCTACAACAATAAAACCTACGTTCGAGGAAATTAAACCGAAGAAACTACCAAAACAGAGGTAATGCCCAAGGTTAGTATAATAACTATAATAATAATTATAGAGGCCGAGGTAGTTATCGCAGAGAAAATAGAGGACGTGGCGGTAATCAGAACAACAATAGAAGTGGAGGTTACTACAGAGGTAACCAAAACCGAAACAATAATTCTAATAATAATAATAATGTAAGAAACTTACAGTCCGAAAACCAACCAACCCCCTTGAGCAACAGTTGGCTGTAAATTATTAATCTCAATTTAACCATTTTCATTAAATTAAAGAATATGAGTACCAATAGATACCAGAGCTCGCAAATAACAGTTGACCGTTTCTTGCAGTCACCAAATAACTGTTTTATGCGCACCACTTGCGCAAAAAATCAGACAAGAACCGTTCACCAGTGTCTTTTGAACGAATGGTCTGTGCTCAACCAAAAACCAATTTCGTGTTTCCCTATTGCTCTGCTTATTCGCTGACCGTTTTGCAACGAGCGAAGAAAATAAAAGTCTTTTGCATTTGCATTTGTGTATGTATATGCGAATTATCAGTCAACTTGTAAGTCACACGTGCTTGTGGATTCGGTGCGTTTGGAGTGTTTTAATTTTTGTGCCAAAAAAAAAAAAATTTTGCTAAGCTTTGTTTAAAAGGCACGGAAGACAAAAGACCGTTTACGATGAGTCTTTCGTTTTTTCGGTCTTCTGCTGACCCTCAACGAGCGAGCGTTCAGCTGGCTCGCTCTCTCTGAGTTGTTGTTGAGTGAGCATAACAAGAACCACGCGACTGAGAACAGTTGACCGAAAACCAAAACAAAGAGAAACGAAAAGTTCTGTTCAGAGCGAGAGCACTCGCGCGTCGTCTATTTCGGTTGTGTTCGAGTGCAGACCGCGAAACGAAAAACGGTTGACAGTTATTTGCGAGCTATGATAGATACAGGCGCAGAAATTTCCCTGCTTTAATTCAAAAACTATAATTTAAATTATTTAAATCCACTGAATACAACTAGGATATCAGGCATAGGGCAAGAGAAAATTCAGAAAATTGGATATGAGTGTTACAAATACAGCCATACCATATAAATTTTATATCGTACCTGACAATTTTCCTATACCAGGGGATGGTATAATTGGTATGGATTTTATTGGTCGGCAGAGTTGGTTCGGGGAAGACCGTTGGCTTGACTCGCGGACGATACATTTGACAAGCTAATAAAATACGCTATTGTAGAGCAGTCTATATCAGAATATAATAACACTCTTCTCTTGGTACCTAAGAAACTACTGCCTTATTCGGCGGAAAAGAGAAAAAATTCCCTATTCCAACAATAGAATATATTCTTGCTCAGTTAGGACGAGCAAAATATTTCTTGTGCCTAGAATGGAGTGTGCACGAAATATCAAATCATTCTCAGCTTCGACATTCCAGAGGCTTACAGCCTTCGCAAGCGTGTCTGTATATGGATGATTTAGTTGTAGTCGGTTGTTCTAAAAACCACAACATAATTTAAAATTACATCCAGAAAATATTACGTTCTTTATGAAGGAAGTTACTTATTTCGGTTATCAATTTACGGATAAAGGTGTATTACCAGATGATTCTAAATGTGAGGTAATCAGAAAATATCCTCAGCCAGCAATTGCAGACGAGGCTAGACAATTCGCTGCATTTTGCAACTATTAGAGAAGATTTATAAGAAAACAGGCATGTGGAGCGTACTATCTCACAACCATAACGGCCAACAGTTACCAGTGGCATAGAACCTTTACAAAAGGCGAAAGTAATCCGTCCACAACAGAACAAGAATTAGCAGCTATACATTGGGCAATAAATGATTTTAGACCTTACATATGTATATGGTAGTCATTTCTTAGTACACAGTGACCATTGGACACTATCATATCTTTTCTCGATAAAAAATCCGAGTTTAAAACTAACCAGAATGCGTCTGGATCTTGAACTGTTGAGTACCTCAAGCAGATGCTGTTTGCGATTAACCATAGGAGAGCTTAGGGATATTAACAGACAAAGGTCGAAACGACAGCTTCAGCAAGACAAAAAAATACCTGCACTGGTAAAAAGGAAATATTAATATTACACGAACCTGAATTGAAAATAGAAAAAGAAAATGTGCCCAATATCTATCATTGATGACAAAAACTATGTATGATCCTATCAAAGTAGACAAAAATATAATATAAGTGTTTGCTAAAAAGAGGAAAAAGTATTATAGCACGTTTTAATATGACTCAGTTCTTTTCTAATGGAAAATCGATTTAATTCAGTTTTTCTAAAGGCTTAATGAAGAAGCAAGAATAACACAGCTTGTTCACTGCCCGCCTTATTACTCCAGACGCGGTCCTCAATTCTGCAACTCGAGCGACGCCGTCTCTGCCAGGAATCAACTGCATGACTCTCGCCAAAGGCCATCTCATTGGGGGTAGATTCTCGTCCTTAACAAGAACGACGTTGTCCACGGCTACGCCAGGCTTTGGGGTGCGCCACGTGGAGCGCTGCTGGAGCAACGTCAAGTACTCTTCCTTCCATCGCGACCAAAAGATTTGCTGAAGAAAGGAGATGCGCTGCCAAGAGTCAAGCCGATAATAGTTTAGGCCCGTTATATCTGGCTCGTCAAACGACGAAGGCGGACCACCATTGAGAAAATGCGCCGGAGTGAGGACGTCCAGATCGGCAGGGTTCTCTGAAATGGGAACCAAAGGTCTGGAGTTAATAACTGCCGAGATGTGGCACACCAGCGTCTTCAGCTTGTCGAAGGTCAGAACCGCCGTACCCACAGCGCGGTAGAAATGATGTTTGGCCGTTTTCACCGCCGCTTCCCAAAGTCCACCGAAATGGGGCGACCGTGGAGGGATGAACCGCCAGTCAATCGTCTCCGAAAGGCAAGAATTCTGAACGGAGCCTTGATGCTCGCTGCTGAGAAATAACCTTCGAAGTTCCAGAAGTTCATTCTTGGCGCCGACAAAGTTGGTGGCGTTGTCTGACCAAATTTGCTTCGGCTTCCGCCGGCTGCATATGAACCTCTTGAGTCCGCACAGAAACGCAACTGTCGAGAGATCCTTGATCAGCTCCAGGTGCACTGCCTTGGTTGCAAAGCATATAAATACGCAGACGTCGCATTTAACCGCGGGCTTGTTGCGAGCATCCGTCTTGTGAAAGAAGGGTCCACAGAGGTCTATGCCAGCAACCACAAAAGCGTGAGATCCTTCCAAGCGCTCCTTGGGAAGGTCCGCCATTATGTGCTCTATCAGCCGCGGCTTCATCCGAAAACATCTAACGCATCTGTTCACGGCCTTGGTAACCGTCTTCCTCCCCCCAATAGGCCTATATTGGGATCGAATTGCACCCAGAAGAGCTCGAGGTCCGGCATGAAGATTGCTTTCATGGTAATGCGAAATAATTGCCAGAGTCACCGGATGGGACCTTGGAAGGATTTTCGGGTGGCGGCCATCAAAGTCCAATGACGAATTCCGGAGGCGACCGCCTACTCTAAGAAGTCCAAACTGATCCAGGAACGGCGACAGCGAGGATATGGGACTAGACGAGGAAACTCTTCCCAGCGTTTTTAGGGACTGCATGTCCTCCCATAACTGCGCGCGCTGCACCAACCGCAGCATCATCTGAGTACCATCTTGAATGTGTGCGACGGTGAGCCCAGGATGACGAATTCCATTACAAAATTTGTAAATGTATGTGTTGGGTTATTGATGCCAGAAGCCTCGTCGTCCTTCCGTCCGTTCATATCGGCGTCACTCATAATGATTTTCAATAGTCAATTGGTAAAGCTGCGCGCGTTTAACGAGTCCACTTGCGTCTACTTTGGCTTCTCAACGGTTAATGTGTCGTTTCGTACAGACTGCTCTTTGTCTTCTCAATTTTTGACATTCCCTTTTCATTATGTCTCTTTCTCACTCTAATTCAAGTAGCGCAAGTGGCCACGTTCAGCAACAGCTTTATCGCTCTCATTCTAGCAGAGTCTCGTTTATAGATAATTCATCTACTCATCCTCACACATTGACAATGAATAGGAACACGCATAACAGCAGAAGGAACATGGAGAAGAAGTAAATAGCGATTAAGCGCATACACAGTATTTTCGCCCCGACACGGCCATTCTGACATTTACCAGGGTACCAGGGTACCAAGATCACATCATCATCACTTCTCAATACTATTCAATTTCAATTTTGAGTTTATTACATTTTATTACATTTCATTGTTGCTGAGATAACTTATTCTATTTTCAAATTCAGTTTCATCGATCAGTAATACATTAGTTTACAACTTATCTAAGCATTATCATTTACCGATTACTAGTATCGATCTTCCGCCAGTTCACACACACTTGATTATTGATTCAATGCAAACTCATCGTCTCTCCTGGACGGATCTCTCTTGTTACAGATATCTCTTCGTCTCGCTAGACGGATAACTCTTTATTACTTATTCATCGTCTCACCTAGACGGATAACTCACAATTCATCGTCTTACATAGACGGATAACTCGCAATTCTTCGTCTCACCTAGACGGATATCTCTCGTTCACAAAAGAACTCATTGGCGGGATTTTCTCTTCATTCAACTATTTCTTTATATTCTCGTTTAACTCATTAGGCATTTCCGTATCCGGCATTTTTCGTAAATCTTCATGACAATACTTGAACGATCGGCTACTCGTCAACGACTTTAGCGTATACCTGTCACCCTCTAATACTTCAGTTACCAAAAACGGACCTTTGAATTTCGGATCTAACTTTGTTTGGTGTCTTTCTTCATTTTTTAATAGCACATAGTCACCTACGTGGTATTTGTCAACGGCTGCCTTACTGCTATCAAATCTGGATTTGTCGTAAGACGCTAAGGAATTCATATTTTCTGTCGCCTGCGCTCTAACAGTTGCCAAATCTATTTCACATTCGGTCTCACATGGGGGAACTAACCCAAGGGGTCGAGTCTGTTTACCAATCAACATCTCCAACGGACTTGCCTCAGTGGCACGAGAAATTGTACAATTCAGTGCAAGCTGGACTTCGCCAAGTGCATCCTGCCACGATCGTTGACTTGATTCTACCACTGACAGCAAATTTTTCAGTACACTCATGACCCGTTCCATTTGCCCATTTGCGCGGCTCATTCCCGTAGCAATCAAGTGAAGTTGAACTTTCTGCGATGCGCAAAACTCTGAAAACTTGGAGCTAGCGAAACATCTGCCCTGGTCGGCGATAACGCGATCTGGTACTCCGAATAAGGATACGGAAGATTTCATAGCGTTGACACAGCTTTCGGCATCTATCGTTAAGGTGTGATATAGATAAACAAACATTGTATAGGCATCGATCTGAACAATAAGATATTCCTTCATATCTATATGAATGGTGTGCCACGGTATACTTGTCTTCGGAATAGAGTGAAGTTCCGCCTGAACCTTCCCAGACGATGATTTCACGGACCGACAAGTAATACAGTTTGAAACAAATTTCCGGACATACTTGTTCATTTTAGCGAACCAATAATACTGGTACACTTTATCGAGTGTCTTTTGCCATCCCAAATGCATTATTGACTCGTGTACCTGGTTAATTACTGACCATTTGAAAGCTCTGGGTACAACTGGTAAATAACTTGTTCTACCTAGTCTTTGGACCTTGCGATATAATACGCCTTTTCGCAGATCATACGTTTTGGCTAGGTTTTCGGCCAACTCATCTGACTTGTTAACAATTTCTGTTATCTCGGGGTCTAATCGTGGCTCAGCAAAAAGCCAAGTACTTGAAATTTCGGACAGATTTACTCGTTTTTCAGGAATCTTGTTCATTAATAGAATGTGTTCGGATGGTAAAGGATTTCTTGATAGGAAATCGACGTGAGCCATACGCTTACCCTCTCTATATTGAATTTCAAAATTAAACGATTGTAAGTAGGCCCACCAGCGGTGAACTCTGGGGGTTAAATGTACTTTTGTGCGAGAAGCTTTTAACGAATTGCAGTCGGTATAGACAACGAACTCACGACCAATTAGGTAATGGCGAAAATGTTTAACGGCTTTTACTACTGCCAAGGTTTCAAGCTCGTAAGAGTGATATCTAGATTCAACAGAGGTAGTTGTTTTGCTGAAGTACTCGATTACATGGGGTTTACCTTCTATACGGTGTAAAAGTATCGCTCCATATCCACAGGCACTTGCATCAGAGTGCAACTCTATAGGATATTGCGGGTCGAAAATTACCAGAACAGGCTCATTTGTGAGGATCGTCACAACTTTGAGTCTGATCTCTTCTAGCTCAGCACTCCACGTAATCTTGCCGTTACCGGACGAAAGTGAATACAAAGGTTTCATAAGTTGAGAGAATCCAGGAACGAATTTGCGAAAGTACGAGGCCAGGCCAATGAATTGTCTAACGCCAGAGACAGTTTGAGGAGGAGGCAAAGAGCTTAATGAAGCTATCTTTCGCACATTCGGGCGAATCTCCCCAGCTCGCACTTCATAACCCAAATACTGGACCGTTGTTTTAAGAAAACTACATTTACCAAGATTAAAGGTAAAACCAGCCTTTGTAAAAACATCCAAAACAGTTGTAAGCCTTTCCAAAGCCAATTCCTTGGTTGGCGATACTACCATTATATCGTCCATGTAAACTATTACAAAAGAATTAGCAAGGTCACCAAGTGCATTTATGAGTGCGCGCTGGAAAACAGATGGCGCATTTTTGAGGCCAAAAGGCATTGTAAGAAATTCAAATTAACCATCTGGGGTCACAAATGCAGTATATTCCACGGATTCAGGGTGAATCGGGATTTGGTGGAAGCCACTCGCCATATCTAAGCATGTGAAATATTTTGCTCCGCGAAGTCTAGCAATTTGATCGCTAATAAGCGGTAAGGCGTATTTATCCGAAATCGTGTTTGAATTTAGCTCTCTAAAATCGACACACAGACGGTCGGTGCCATTCTTCTTTTTGACGAGCAACATGGGGCTAGCAAAGGGAGAACAACTTGGGCGAACAATATTACACCTTATCAATTCGCTCACTTGCATACGCACTACTTCTCTTTCTTCGGGGCTAAGTCTGTAAGGTCGGCGCTGGACAGTTTTAGTTGGATCAATTAAACGGATTTTCATTTCACCTCTATTTACTCGGGTATGAGGTATCCCATTGGTAAATGAAGTCGAGTGTTTTTCAAGTAGTTCGATTAATTTAGCTTTCTCATTGTCGACTAATTCGGTGTCGATATCGGACAAGGTAAACGATCGCTCAGCAACGGAACAGTTATTAACAGTTTTTGATTTTACTACTTTAAAATTATCGGATGTCAAAATTACATAAAAGCCTTGTTTGAGTATCTCTCGCCCTATCAGAATATCACTCCTCAATTGCTCATTCGGGACTACATGAAATAATATTTCCATAATGTTTTCGTTTATAATAACCTCACTCAAGATTTGCAATGTACTGCATACACTACCACCACCAATACCGTTTATCATTACAATATTGTTTATACGTTTACCAGATAACTTATTACTAATGTCGTCTTTAATAAGGGAGCACTCTGCACCGGAATCGAAGCAAATTGGGTAGATCTCACCTCGTTGATGCAAATTTCCCTTTGGCTCAGCCACACAACATTGGTTAACAGTCTTCTGTTGAGTAACATCTTGCTTGACTGCACTTCCGTTTTTCGGGCACTGGTTGGAGAAATGTCCCAATTGGCCGCACCGATAGCACGTGACATTTGATTTTTCACGCTGCGGTTTCGTCTCTCTATCTTGTCGCATTTTACTTCGGCATTCAGCAATTCGATGTCCCGGCTTTGAACAGAAGTGACATACAACTGGCGATGCCTTATGGTTCTTCTGGTTAGGTCCAAGGTTGTCATCTCGAGCATGTCGCTTCTTGTCGAACGTAAACGCTTTTAACTCCGCCTGTAGCTTACTTCTGGTGCGCACATTGGATGTGAAGAGAACGCGTTGCAAACGACTGTCAATGTTTGCCATATGCGCCAGAACAGTTGTAACGGCAATTTCTTCTATTCCCATATTTCGCCACTTCGTAGTCAGCGTCGTCACCAACCGACTCCCTTATACCGCGTAACATTCAGCGCCACTCGGGCGGCTGTTGAGTAAATTCAAAAACGTAGCGGCCGGCGTCTCTTCGCTGCAGAAATAATTCCTGAAACTCTCGCCAAGTCATACCATGGTACGAAATTTGTGTGAGCCACTGAGATGCACTTCCTTCCATACAGTTGCTAAGTGCCATGATCAATTTACTTCCTTGAAGGGGTTGCTCAGACAGAATTATATCGGTTGTTGAACACCACTTTGCTGCCTCAACGCATGCAGCTTCAGGGTTAAATTTGGGTAGCTTAACTTCATAGCTAGGTTGCTGCTCGCGTGCCGGCGTCACTTGCATGATTTTTACGAGTTCAGCCAAATTCCGATTTTGCATTTCGACCACTGCACGCCACTGCTCCTCAGAAAATGCAGGATGGGGCACAGATCCCACTTGTGATGTCGGGTTATTGATGCCAGAAGCCTCGTCGTCCTTCCGTCCGTTCATATCGGCGTCACTCATAATGATTTTTAATAGTCAATTGGTAAAGCTGCGCGCGTTTAACGAGTCCACTTGCGTCTACATTGGCTTCTCAACGGTTAATGTGTCGTTTCGTACAGACTGCTCTTTGTCTTCTCAATTTTTGACATTCCCTTTTCATTATGTCTCTTTCTCACTCTAATTCAAGTAGCGCAAGTGGCCACGTTCAGCAACAGCTTTATCGCTCTCATTCTAGCAGAGTCTCGTTTATAGATAATTTATCTACTCATCCTCACACATTGACAATGAATAGGAACACGCATAACAGCAGAAGGAACATGGAGAAGAAGTAAATAGCGACTAAGCGCATACACATTATTTTCGCCCCGACATATGCAAACACTCGTTGCAGTGAGGGGTACGAATTTGCAAATTTGGAGCTAGCAATTACATCCACGTACGGCGACTTTACGATGAACACACTTCGACGAAGCTCAAACACCGGTTTGTCAGGACAAACGGCTGTTGGCCAATCTCTTTCAGGCTCCGTAAGATAGGCGGGTCCATGCGGCCAGAGTGACGATTCGCTAAGCTCAGACGGCAGGGATCCTCTGGATAAGATGTCAGCCGGATTTAATGCTGTTGGAACATAACGCCAAGCCGTGACATCTGTCAGCTCCTGAATGGCAGCAACCCTATTTGCCACAAATATGTTGAACCTGGCGGGCTCATCTCGGATCCAAGAAAGTGCCACCGTCGAGTCGCACCAACAATAGTAGCGTCCTTTAAATACTTTCAAGCCAACTATTTCCCTCATGATTTTAGCCAGAAGATCCGCACCACAAAGCTCCAGCTTTGGTACTGTTATGGTCTTCAACGGAGCTAAGCGCGCCTTCGAACAAAGCAAATGGCTAAAACTTTGATTCCCTTTAGAAACCACATAAACGCAGGCTCCATAGGCATCAATGCTTGCATCACAAAAGCCATGCACCTCAAGACCAGACTCTGCGCTAAACACGAACCGAGGGAAACGAACATGACTCATTATTTCAAAACTGCGACATATATCAAGCCTTCATTCCAGGACAGCTTTTCCTTGCAGAGGTGCTGCAAAAAGATTTTACACCTTGTGATTACAGGACCGACCAGGCCGAGAGGATCGTAAAATTTAGCAATCGCAGACAAAACAGAGCGCCTGCAGGGTCTCAATGGCGACTGAAAGGCAGAGAACGAAAACAATAGCTGGTCGGAGGCGGGATCCCAAGCGAGACCTAAAGTTTTGGTGAAATCGCTCACCTCCAACACAAGCGGAATGTTAGAGCACCATTTCCGTAGCTTGAGCTTGCCCTTCGCAAGAATGCCAGCCGTCTGCCGCATTATGCTGATAGCATCCTTTACCGTGCCGGAGCCGGAGATAAGATCATCCACGTAAAAATCGCGCCGAAGGATTTCTGATCCAATAGGAAAAGATGCCTGCTCATCGATTGACAACTGCTGCATAGCCCTTACGGACAAGAAGGAGGCTGGTTTGGTGCCGTACGTAACTGTGTCGAGTACATATGTCTCCTGTAACAGCAACTGGGTGTGAGCGAAATCGAATTAGGATGTGAAATTGCTTGGGCTGGATGACCGGCCCAGCCATTAACACATCGTTAAGCGAGTAACCAGTGGAAGTGGCAGCTGATCCGTCAAAGACAACGCGAAGCTTGGTGGTAGTCCTATCCTCCTTCATGACGCAGTGATGTGGTAAAAAATATCGGCACGAGCTGACCTCAGATGCAGGCACAGGCGACATATGTCCCAGATCACGATATTCCTTCATGAACGCCGCATATTTAACACTCAAGCCAGGGTGCTTTGTAAGCTTCCTCTCCAGCGACAAGAATCTCCGCAAAGCCTGAGGATAGGAATCTCCTAAAGAATCCAAATGGAGTTTTAGCGGCAACCGTACCGAGTAATCGCCAGCTGGCAATCGGGTGTAATTTTTAACAAAGTGGGCCTCGCAATCTAGCTCCTCCTTAGTGGCTTGAACTATTGGGCCGGGACAATTTTCTACCTCCCAAAAGCGCTGCAGAAGTGAATCAAGTTCAAAATCAATGCTGTTTTCCTTGCTGGCTGAAGAAGGAACGCGTGAAGCAATTAAGGCGCTACCACAAGGGCGCTCGCAGCCTCCAGACACAACCCAGCCCAGACGAGTTTTTTGAAGCAATGGCAGTCCTGGCAACAACTTTATCTGACCTACGCACAGCAGTTCATAAAACAGGCTAGCTCCTATTAACAGGTCAACACGCTGAGCTTTATGAAATTCCGGGTCGGCAAGCTGCAGGTTTTCTGGAATCTTCCAGTCCCCAATGTCCACATTAAAACTTGGCTGGCGATCCGTGATATTGGAAGCGATAACTGCTGTTATGCTCGTTGAGAAATCCGAAGTGACAGACCGCATCGCAATTCCTACCGAGAATCCATCAGTCGCGAAATTGGAATCCCCGATTCCAGTGACGGAGCCGGACGACCTCGACCTCTTAAGTTGCAGTTGATTTGCAAACCGAGAGGTGACCAAGTGCAGTTGAAAGCCAGAATCTAACAAGGCCTTGCAGGGAAGGAACAGTCCCGACCGATTCTGCACTAGAACGGTTGCAGTGGCTAGCAGCACAAGGTCACTACCGAGATCCTGGGCAATTAGAGTAGAAGAAGTCGAAAGCGGGGCAGAAGGCTCAGTGTGGGAGCTTGAAGACACCGGAACATGTGGCTGCGAGGAAGGTGAACGATCTAGATGGAGCAGCGTATGATGCCTGATTCCACAGGTGCGGCAGCGGCTCGAGCTGCACTGGCGTAGCTGATGACCTGCCTTTAGGCAATTTAGGCAAAGTGCTTTGCCTCGCGCAGACGATCTACTGGCGCTAAGTCTCTAAATTGCGGGCAATAATATATGGCATGCTCTGCACTAATGCAAAGCATGCAACCAACAGAATTTTGGGTGGAACGATTTCTGCCCACCTGAACGCCTGGCGCATAGGTTGCCATGTCGTAATCCACGGCCTCCAAAGTCCTACATCGCTGCTCCAGGAATGCAGCCATCGATTCCCACGACGGAATAAGGTTGATAAAGACCGGATCCTCCAAGCGCTCCTCCCACTTAGCTTGGCTCGCCGCATCCAGCTTTTGCAGCAGCACTTGCACTATGATGCAGCCAGCGATTTGCTCAGTGGTGCCCAAACCCTTCAACGCACGAATGTGAGCGTTAAACTTGTCCGACAATTCCCGAAGCGATGCCACTGAACCATTCCGTACTACCTTTAAACCCAGAATCTCGGTGATGTGCGCCTGAAAAACGAGACGCCGATTATCAAACCTTTTTTGAAGCAACTCTAAAGCCGCTTCGTAATTGCCGTTTGAGATCTCCAATGATCGGATAGTTTCCAGCGCTGAATCCCTCAAACATAACCGCAGATGTTGAAATTTCTCAATGTTGGAGAGGTCCGGATGGCTGTCGATTATGCTCATGAACACGGAGTAAAAATCCGCCCAGTTTGCGTAGCCTCCGCCAAACGTTGGCAGCTGCACGGCATCGGCCTCGGCCGCGGCTGCGTCTGATGACCACTACACTGGTGGGGCACAACACCTTCCGCAAGCGTTGAGTGCGGCGCGAAATGCACATTGCGTTTGGCTATTTCCGCGCGCACACTAGCCTTGAATTCAACGATGAATTCATCGAAACTCTCGCTCATTTCACTGCCAATTTCATCGAAATCCAATTCCTCCAGTTCTGTATGCAGAACATTGAAGGCACTTTGCAGCTCATCAATTTGCTCCAGCCTCACCGTAAGAGTGGGTTCGTCGTATCCGCTCAGCGTCTCATTAGACAGCGACGTTTGTAGCCTCTGCAACCTGCTGAACAGCGCATTGGCTTTGCGCTTTAAAAAGGTCACCCTGTTTTTGTCACTTTCAGCGGGCATAGCAACAAATCGCTTTTAATTCGGTTCAGCGGGAAGATGAGCACAAAACAAATGCAAGCGGAGTCAATGCACGTAACGATATATGTAGCAATGTATGTATGTATATATGTAATGCTAGCTCGCTTAAACACAGCCACTATCACCGAAATCACCACTCACTTGTCCAACCGATTGCGATTTAATGTATTTATATTTATTTATAAACGGGATAATTGCATTAATTAATGCATGCAAATTAACACGATCACGTCGGGGTCACCAATGTTTAGCTATTGAGCTTTTTCAATAGCTGTTGCGAATAATAAATAGCCGAAGAAAGTTTGTTTATTTTCCGATACTGTTTATTTTGCGAATTGTTTACGGCAGCTAGGGCCGACAAAGAGCTATATCGAAACACAAGTTGAGTCTTTGCCGAAAAACGAAGAAGTAACAATTGGCGGGACAGACAGCCGAAATGCAGCGCCCAAGCTTAACGTAGGTAGATAACAAAGAGAACAAGGAATGAGCGCCGTACAGATAAATGCGTGCGAGAACAGCGGTTTGCACTATGGGCATCGCAACTGCTACCACTGACTATTTCGGCTTACAATATTAAGAGTATGAGATAGTCTACTGCACAGTTTTGGCGGCTGCATGACCCAACAACATGGATAATTACTATAAAAAAAGTAAAGATAAGATTAGAAATACCTTATAGAAGAGCCAGAAATATGGTACAAAAGGAAGAAGCCAATAGAAAACTAAAATATAACAGAAATGTTATTATGTGTTATATGTAGTAATTAGGAACGAAACAGGTCATAAACTTGACTATAATTATTAAGGACCATATTTAGTTTCAGATATAGAATCAAACAATAATATTACAATTGTAGGAAAGAAATACAAAAAACAGAAGGTCCATAAAGATAGGTTAAATATTTCTAATTCATAATATATTTTGTAGGGCTGTCCCATAAGAAACAAATCACATTTTACAATTTAAACACAATTTAATTACAATTTAAACATATATATACATATTTATTATACCCGTTACTCGTAGAGTAAAAGGGTATACTAGATTCGTTGAAAAGTATGTAACAGGCAGAAGGAAGCGTTTCCGACCATATAAATTATATATAATATATTCTTGATCAGGATCAATAGCCGAGTCGATCTGGCCATGTCCGTCTGTCCGTCTGTCCGTCTGTCTGTCCGTATGAACGTCGAGATCTCAGGAACTACAAAAGGTAGAAAGTTGAGACTAAGCATACAGACACCAGAGACATAGACGCAGCGCAAGTTTGTCGATTCATGTTGCCACGCGCACTCTAACGCCCACAAACCGCCAAAAACTGCCACACCCACACTTTTAAAAAATGTTTGGAATTTTTTTTTCATTTTTGTATTAGTCTTGTAAATTTCTATCGATTTGCAAAAAAACTTTTTGCCACGCCCACTCTAACGCCGACAAACCGCACAAATCTGCCACGCCCACACTTTTGAAAAATGTGTTGATATTTTTTCATTTTTGTATTAGTCTTCTAAATTTCTATCGATTTGCTAAAAAACTTTTTGCCACGCCCACTCTAACGCCCACAATATATTTTGCATATTTATACAAAAAAAAAATATTTTTCAAAAATGAATATCCCTAGAAAATATCATTATTTTTCGAAAGAAGTCGAGAACCGAAATACAATCAGGCAAGAATGCCGAAAATTCTTTTTCAAAAATATTGTACAATCCTTAAAATCGAACTTTATAATATTACGTTATTTTTCAATAAAAGTCGGTGCACATTGTAAAATGTTGTTGCAATGTTTATGAGAACCGAAATACGATCAGGCCAGAACGCCGATCCGCTGTTTAATGAACAAAGCATGACAGTTTGCTCTTAAAAAGCACCATCAATTGCTGATGGGCGCTAAATACATCGCGCATTGAGGAAAAGAATTGCACTACAAAAATATATATAATACAAAAGAATTATAAATAAGGTGACAAAGGCGGGTACAAATATCGTCCGCAAAACATTGATAAGCAAAGGGCTAGTCCCTAAATTGTGGTTAAAGTGTAAGCACCACACGGAACAAACAAACGAATCCAATTTCAACAAAATCATCGCATCGGCATAAGCTATCGGCTTAAACATGATCATACAATTTTTAGTTTTAATTTGTATGATCATGCGTCTTGCTGGTAATTCAAAATGTATTCCTTCTACAATTTTCGGCAGCGCTTTAGCCCTGGCGACTCCGAACACATAATATTTCTTACTGATGGAAACATACATAATCACAGCTTATTGCAGATATTGCACACAATATTCACAACTAAAAACAATAAAATAAATTTGTAAGGCGTCATACACATATAAAATATATACCCACACATATATATAAGTTAACACCAGCTAAACGCTCCCCTTGGCCCCTCACACCGTACAACTGGTGTTACGGCCAAGCTGGTCAACGATCTGCAAGTGGGGCGTTTCCTGCCTCACCGCCGCCGCTGCCCCCGAGCCAGCGTCAGCATAATTCTGGTATTCCACGGTGTCAGCTGAATATCAGTAACATTGTGTGGAGTTGCTGGGCCGGCGCACTGAAGATTGCAACACCCGAACGTGACAGCGAAAGTCACGTTGCGCTTGGTCAGCACTTATACTGGCTGACGGAGGGCTCGACGTTCTTAGCGGGAGAGCCAAGCGACACTCTTGGAGAAGAACCGAACTGGAGCGGACCAGCAATCGAATTCATTGTCAAATCTAAAACTCATAAACGAATAAACCTAGAGATAGAAAATACTTGATCTTTGTGGTTTTCCATGGAACCAATAATTGGGTAATGTTTAACCGAGTGCCGATCTGGAGGCAGTCCTCCCGGTCGTCGGCACCTAACTGGCGCCCGAACAGAGACCGGCAATGTCCGGCTAAACGGCTAAGGCCGAAATAAGTGAAAAATATTGTGAGAAGTTTGTAAAAATGAAAATGCGGTGTGCGAAAAAAGTAAAAAAATGTAAAAATGCGGTGTGCAAAAAAATAAATAAATAATAAATAAAAAATGTAAGAAAAAAAAACCTAAAATATCTCAGAAGAAATAAATGCTGCGTGAGCTGTGAATAAAACAATAAAACAACGACCCGCCACCGGAGGACGCCACGTCGTCCATGCCGAGCGCAAAGTTGTACGATGCCCTATAAATAAACTGAAACACGATCAACCCACTGCGGCGGTACGGCTTACGAAAATTCTTTTTTCTAAATTGCCAATTCGCGAGTGCAAAAGATTGTGTGTGATAAACTAATAACATAAAGAGCCACTGCGGCAGTTTACCTGCGAGTGGCAAACCAAGTAATACGAGCGCCCAGAGTGATAAGGTGGTGTGTGGCAGCTTGTTGGATACGTTAAGTGGTGTGGAATGCACCCAAAAAAAACCGCCCAACAAGTTGTGTGTCGACCGTACCTTAGTAGGCAGAACAGCCAAAAGGGATACTACGGAACCACCGCGCCCAGTGCCGGAATAATTCGAGGTCATCGATAAGACAGCACGCATACAAGAAAAAATTTATTAAAATAAAATACACCCAATTAATACACTACGAATGTTATATAAACGCACGCACAGAACCGCAATTGAAAAATAAGATAATCATACAAATTCTCCTGTACAACACACTAAGTCTTCTTTTCTTATCCCAACAGAATCCTCATACTGTAAGGGTGCAACCTGTAACGAAGTTAACCAGTAAAGAATATACAAGGGTGAGTGAAATATTTCATATTTGTTTAATAGCCACACTTGATATCTACTTAAAGTAAATATAAAAGTAAAGAAACTCGATTTTCAAAGAAAGATAGGAAAAAATAAATCAAGTTGAAACCATTGTCTCCGTTGTCACATCCACCCATTATAGTAACAAAAATTCCTGTATTTTTTCGACTGGGACAGAATTTTGAAATGGAGGACACCTTACGCATGCTTAGTGAGTCGCTTAATGCTTTGACTAATGTAGTAGCGGGCATTAAGGAGGACATCAAAAAAAGTAATGATAGGGTGGCCATTCTAGAACAGGAGCGTGCGAATGCTAACCCTGTAGTCGATCAACCTCAACCCCTGGTGCGCGCACGCACCGAATATGAGTTAAAGGAGATATCGGTTCTCCCTGACTGCGTCAAAGAACTACAAGCGTTCGAAGGACGGCAGGAAGCTTATTTGTCTTGGATTAATAGGGCACAATCGATATTGACCGACTATGACTTAATAAAGACCAGACCCTTGTATAGGGCCATCGTTTTGCATATCAGGCAGAAAATAAGGGGACACGCCGATATGGCCTTGACGGCTTATGGCGTTCAAGACGATGACTGGGAAGAGATAAAACGTGTCTTGGCGTTGCACTATGCGGACAAACTAGACATACGTACGCTTGAGCATGAGCTGTGTGTAATGTCCCAAGGTTCTAGACCACTAGACAGATTCTATATGGACGTTAATGGCCATCTCTCATTGATCTTGAATAGCCTGAAAGCCGGAAATCACCCTCGCGAGGTAGTCAACGCGCTGATAGAGACCTACAGAGACAAGGCTTTGGATGTTTTTATCCGAGGAGTGGGGGGAGACTGTTCTAAACACTTACTTTTCCGCGGCCCCAAAAATCTACCAGAGGCGTACTCTTTTTGTATGGGGTTGCAGAACGTAATGTCGAGGACCTCCACACCTCAGAATTATCAACCGTCAGGAGCCCCAAGATTCGCAGGCCCATTCCAACATCAGGCTAGGGCACCATTCCTACCCCCTTTTCTCCTGGTTCGGGCAGGTTTTCGCAAAATTCTTACAGAACTCAGGGTCCGAGACAGGCCATTAAAATGGAATCTAATCGGTCGGGTCAATCTTACCAATCAGGGTACAGTGGTCGCCAGGAAGGGGAATCCGGTATTAAAAGAATGCCCGAAGGCGGCAACCCATTCCGAAAGGCACAAAGATTGTACCACATGGAATTGGCACCACCTCCGCTAACTCCGGCGACTAGTGAAGACGACCAAGCCTCTTCACATGAGGGTTACTATGGTGACACGTCTCAAGCCGTTGAGGAAGCCAATGATTATCCTCAGCAGGAGGTAGCGGAAGGAGATACAGATGCTCCACACGATCTTGAAACCGAGGGGGGGGCAAATTTTATGACCAACGCTTCTCCACTGTACCGTACTTAGAGTACGCGACGAAAGGGGGGGAAAGGCTGAAGTTTTTGATTGACACGGGGGCGAACAAAAACTTTATTAGCCGCAAGCTTGCAGCCGGTTGTACCACGGTCCACAAACCGTTCTCTGTACAGTCCGCTGTAGGTAACATTATGATAAAACATCGCCTAGTTGGTAAATTCTTCGAGCCGCTAGGAAACGACTCTGACATTACCTTCTTCGTTCTTCCCAATTTACGTTCTTTTGATGGTATCATTGGTGATGATACTCTCAAAGACTTAAAAGCCATAGTAGATAGGAAGAACAATTGTTTGATAATAACCCCGGGAATTAAAATCCCCCTTTTGGCGAGAGCTTCATTAAACGTCAACCCGTTACTCGCCGCCGAACACCCAGACGGTACACAGGAGATTTTGAATTCCCTTCTTGAAGAGTTTTCCCACACTTTCGAGCCCCCCTTACCTGGAATGTCCGTGGAGACGGCCGTCAAGGCTGAAATCCGCACGAGTACACAAGACCCGATCTATACCAAAAGTTACCCGTATCCAGTCAGCATGCGCGGTGAAGTCGAACGTCAAATCGACGAACTGCTGCAGAACGGTATAATCCGACCTTCTAATAGCCCTTACAATTCCCCTATCTGGATAGTCCCGAAGAAACCTAAACCAAACGGGGAAAAACAATATCGCATGGTAGTCGATTTCAAGCGGTTAAATACCGTCACCATATCCGACACTTACCCCATCCCAGATATAAATGCTACACTAGCCAGCCTTGGTAACGCCAAATACTTCACCACCTTAGATTTGACTTCTGGATTCCATCAAATCCACATGAAGGATAGCGACATTCACAAAACAGCTTTCTCTACTTTAAATGGAAAGTACGAGTTCCTCCGTCTACCATTCGGTTTGAAGAATGCACCTGCAATCTTCCAAAGAATGATCGACGATGTTTTGCGCGAGCATATCGGCAAAGTTTGCTATGTTTATATTGACGATATCATCGTCTTCAGTGCGGATTACGAAACGCACTGGAAAAATCTCCGATTGGTATTAGCAAGTTTATCAAAGGCAAACCTCCAATTAAACCTTGAGAAGTCGCAATTTTTAGCTACACAAGTAGAATTTTTGGGGTACCTCGTTACGGCCGATGGCATTAAGGCAGACCCAAAAAAGGTCAGAGCGATCAGCGAAATGCCACCCCCGACTTCTGTTAAGGAATTAAAAAGATTCCTTGGCATGACGTCATACTACAGGAAGTTCATTCAGGATTATGCCAAGATAGCGAAGCCCCTCACGAACCTGACGCGTGGACTGTATGCGAATATAAAATCCTCACAATCAAGCAAAGTCCCAATTACGTTGGACGAGACGGCTCTACAGTCTTTTAACGATTTAAAGTCGATCCTTTCATCTTCTGAGATACTGGCATTTCCATGTTTTACTATGCCATCGGAGCTGTCCTTTCACAGGACGACCATGGTAGAGATAGGCCGATAGCGTATATTTCCCGTTCACTAAATAAAACAGAGGAAAATTACGCTACTATCGAAAAAGAAATGCTCCCGATAGTTTGGGCGTTAGACAACCTTCGGGCTTACTTATATGGTGCTGGGATTATTAAAGTATATACTGACCATCAACCTCTCACGTTTGCCTTGGGCAACAGGAATTTCAATGCGAAACTGAAACGTTGGAAAGCTCGTATAGAGGAATATAACTGCGAACTCATCTACAAACCTGGGAAATCCAACGTGGTGGCTGACGCGCTTTCACGCATTCCGCCTCAGCTCAACCAGTTAAGTACCGATTTAAATGCCGACCCAGATGATGATACGCAGTCTTTGGCTACTGCCCATAGCGCTTCACACGACAGCTCACGATTGATTCCCCACGACGAATCTCCAATCAACGTTTTCAGGAATCAACTCATTTTCGACACGACCAGGTCAGAGTACTTGTGCGAACACCCGCACCCAGGTTATACTCGCCATCTGATTCCTCTTAAAAACGGATCACTTGCCGATTTAACCAACTCGTTACAGTCGTATCTGCGACCCGTAATAATCAACGGCGTCAAAATCCCAGAAGAGTATTTGCAACTTTTCCAATCCATCTGCTTAGCGAGTTTTCTTCTATACAAAATTCGGATAACGCAGCGTCTGGTGGCGACGTGGCTGACGCAGAGGAAATTTGTGAGATAATCGAAAAAGAACACCGTAGGGCACACAGGGGCCCTACGGTGATTCGCCTCTAACTTTTAGAAAGATATTATTTCCCGCGGATGTCCAGTACGATCCGTCTGCAAACTTCCTCATGTCAGTGTTGCAAACTCTACAAATACGATAGACACCCTAATAAGCCAAGCTTACAACCCACGCCTATTCCTAACTACCCGTGTGAAATACTTCACATCGACATTTTCGTGCTTGAAAAAAAGTTATACCTAAGTTGCATTGATAAATTCAGCAAGTTTGCTAAACTTTTCCATCTGCAGTCAAAAGCATCCGTGCACTTGCGAGAAACCTTGGTGGAAGCTCTACATTACTTCACTGCCCCTAAAGTCTTGGTTTCAGATAACGAGCGAGGGTTACTGTGCCCGACAGTGCTCAATTATCTTCGGTCTCTGGACATAAGTCTTTATTATGCTCCAACTCATAAGAGTGAAGTAAATGGACAAGTCGAGAGATTCCATTCTACGTTCCTAGAAATCTATCGTTGTCTTAAAGATGAGCTCCCTACCTTCAAACCCGTCGAACTGGTACCGATAGTGGTGGACCGATATAACACTTCTGTCCACTCTGTAACGAATCGGAAACCAGCAGATGTTTTTTTCGACCGCTCGTCGAGGGTAAATTATCAGGGTCTGACAGATTTCCGGCGACAGACCTTAGAGGACATAAGGGGCTTAATCGAGCATAAGCAAATCAGAACTAACACGGCTCGGAATAAGACTAGGAGCGAGCCCAAGTCTTATGGCTCGGGGGAGGAGGTTTTTGTTGCAAATAAGCAAATAAAAACAAAAGAAAAGCCGAGGTTCAGAAGCGAAAAGGTACAGGAAGACAACAAGGTAACAGTTAGAACCAGATCAGGAAAAACCTTGCACAAATCTGATTTAAGGAATTGAGACATGGTTTCCACTAATAAAGAAAAAATAAACAAAGATAATACCAAATAAATAAAAGATAATAAGTGGCAAATTAATGAAATATTTCACCCGCTAACCTTATAAAATCAATAAAAACTCATAAGAAATATGTAAAAATGTTAGGATTATATAAAAGAAAAAAAATATAAAAAATTACAAAACATAAAAAATAAATACAAATAAACACATAAAATGTACCGTACCCCCATCCACACACTCGACACGACCTTACACAATATGTAGTCTAAGAGCGATTTAAACGATCAAATATTTACGAATTGTCTTTTTGTAAGCTCGATTTCTGCATGCGTAGTAAGTCCCGCCCACGTATACAAGTATGAGGGGCCGGTCATCCCCTTGCAACACGGCGAGGTATGGAGGATCAACGGCGTTTTCAAACTAGCGCACCTCGTCGATCTTGCAAAAATGAACAGATTGGCTGAGGAAATCGGACGAGAAACGGCTACCTTGTCGGATAAGAGAGCCGAAGCTTTGGTCGACTACTACCTCAACACAGCCATAGAAGGAATCAACAGGCTTTTGGGACGAGCGCGGCGCAGATCTCGCTCATTGGACTGGCTGGGGTCGGCGTGGAAATGGATAGCTGGATCTCCAGATGCGGCTGACTGGAACGCTGTTTTAGCTACGCAAGGGATGGCAGCGAGGAACAGCGACCAACAGTTAAGGATAAAGGCACGTCTGTTCGATGCAACACACGAGTCCATCGAGCAGTTAAACAACGTCATCTCGAAGGTGAATGCGGTGGACAGCGATTTGTACACCACTACGACGGTGCTACACAAGTCCATCATCCTATCTAACCAGGTTTCCGAAGTCGTCAGAGCTTGCCAGTTGGCGAAAACTGGCATAGTCGACTCAAATTTGCTGGACCATGGCGAGATTGAAACCATACTGAGGGAAGTGGACAACTTGCCATATAAAAATGTGATCGAAGCCATCGAATTCTCTCGGCCTACCATTGTGACCAATTGAACCTTATTGCTCTACATATTGGCGTTCCCTAAGGTTTGAGAACTACCGTCTTATGCACTTGTACGCGACGATAAGCGAGGGGAAGCAGATTATACTGAAACACCATAAGCTAACCGTAAGCTCGAGCGAAACCTATGCGGTCCGGGGGGGATTGCCTTTCCATTGGCAATACCACTGTTTGCCGGGAAGAAGAACTACAAAAACTGGAGGAGGCTAGCTGTATCCCTCGGTTACTGAAAGGCGGTCAGGCCAAGTGCTCGTACCAAAGAAACAACCAACGAGTGGTTAAGCAAATCGACGATGGAATGCTCTACCTAACCAACTTCTGGGAGCGGCTGCGAAGAACTACGACTTGATCGGCTCCTTTATCATTCAGTTCGACAATGAGACGATAACGGTCAACGGCCAAAACTATTCCAGTTACTCGGTCAGTCGTCTAATGGCAATGCTGGCCGTATTGAGCCACATAACGGCCGGCAACTTTCAACTTTCCCTGGAATACGTCCACGACGTAAGCATGAGGAATTTGGAGATGTCCAACGTGACCAGGGAGCTACTAGCTTCTTTCCTCACCGAGGCGGCACTCGCCATCGCTATACTCTTAGGTTTTTGCCTCCTATGGAAGAAGCTGACGTCCACCAAAGGCATGCCCAATGTCCGCGACATTGCCGCAAACTTAGAAGCGTTGGGCCAACCCGAGCCGGACAAGGCTCATTGATCTGCGGGCCGCAGATTTTGAAGCGGGGAGGAGTTAACACCAGCTAAACGCTCCCCTTGGCCCCTCACACCGTACAACTGGTGTTACGGCCAAGCTGGTCAACGATCTGCAAGTGGGGCGTTTCCTGCCTCACCGCCGCCGCTGCCCCCGAGCCAGCGTCAGCATAATTCTGGTATTCCACGGTGTCAGCTGAATATCAGCAACATTGTGTGGAGTTGCTGGGCCGGCGCACTGAAGATTGCAACACCCGAACGTGACAGCGAAAGTCACGTTGCGCTTGGTCAGCACTTATACTGGCTGACGGAGGGCTCGACGTTCTTAGCGGGAGAGCCAAGCGACACTCTTGGAGAAGAACCGAACTGGAGTGGACCAGCAATCGAATTCATTGTCAAATCTAAAACTCATAAACGAATAAACCTGAAGATAGAAAATACTTGATCGTTGTGGTTTTCCATGGAACCAATAATTGGGTAATGTTTAACCGTGTGCCGATCTGGAGGCAGTCCTCCCGGTCGTCGGCACCTAACTTATATATACACATTTATATAGTTAAAGCATTTAATAAAAATCCTACACCTACACAAAAAGCTGGCTACGCAAACAAAAAGCCCAATAGGCAGTTCATTACACATTGTCAAAAGACAAGGTCTAGATTGGGGGCTTAGAAGTATTACCAATGTACCTAAATTAGAGAGAAACAATTATAAATTATGGATTCAGGAAATGCTACTGCGGTACCAAAACTACCAGTCCAAATACTAGTGGTTTTAATAATATGGCAAATGTTAGTACAATCCCAAACTTGTTAATTAACACTACCCTGACGAACACCTTGAACCCAAATGAAATGCTAGGACTTGTCAAGCAATTGCTTACCTTCGAGAGGGTTCCGGGAACCTTTACAAAATTTATAATAAGCGTAGAAGAAATTGTAAAGCTTATTAACGGCATGGACTAATCACTATACGGACAATTACTATTCTCACATTAAGAAACAAAATACTATGAATTGCGGACGAAACTTTGAACATGGACACCTTTTGGTACAACGTCAAACGCATGTACGCGTGCAACATAGCGAAACCCATAATTGCAAAAATCCAACCACAGGGTTTGCCCTTCGGAAAATGGTTCCTTGAAAGCTCTAGACTCGAGAAGTTAAATACTTTCACTATCAGGAGATTCCGACCCAGGGGTTATTGCACTCTCGAAAAAACTTGTTTACATCTTAAGCTAGCATAATCGTATGGCGATCCAAAGCTTAGTTTAGTCACATTTTGACTCTTAATAAAAACCTAAGGCCAAATTACTCGAGCGCATAATAATTCCTTAAAATTTGTTGATGACAATCATTCAGTAGAAACGATAGTTGTCCGCCTGGCGCAACTACAGGAAAATTATTTGCGGTTTGTACGGCTCTCGGAAGAGCTGTATGCCTTTCAATCCGAAGCCGATTGGGAGAACCCCGACGACGATCTGGATGCATATGACGAAAAATACTACGCTACACACGCCATTCTAAGCAACAGGCTGGAGGAGTTGAGACGGGATGTCACGTCAAACAGTTTCGCAGGCCATTTTGATTTTAACTTCGAGCGAATAAAACTTCCCACCTTTTCCGGGAATCATGAGGACTGGAAATATTTTTCGGACATGTTTATTGGATCGATTGCTTTGAATTCGATCCTGACTGATTGCCAACGATTTCATTATTTAAAATCGTACCTTGCCGGAGACGCGCTAGCAGTAGTGAAACATATTCCAGTTACTATTGAAAACTATCGGGAAGCATGAAATTGGCTGGACGAGCAATATACCCTTACAAAATTGGATACTGATAGTCGTCAAGCCTTGGCTCAGTGCGGGGTGCTTTTAACTTAGCTCGACCAATCCAAGCTCCACGCTCAGCCACAACGCACCACGCAGACACCCACCAATGACGGGAAGAACCAAAGTTGGTGGGCAACTGTACCTCGCGGCATACTTGTCGGATCTGCCGCCGCAAGTATCATACATTGGTTAATGGTTCGGCGCAGCCAATTCAAACTGAAAACTATAACGAGTGGTGATCGGTCGTCAGTCTCACGCGCGGGATCTGCAATTGGCCACAATCAACCTCTAGCTCGTGAAGGTCATCACTTGGGGAGCGAGCCTCCCGCAGAAAACAACTTTACGCACAAAACAACTTTCTCAGAATCTGTTGCCAACCATCCTTGACGGGGCTTATGTCGTCGAGTACACATTCAAAAAATAAGCACCGTCTATTGAATCAACCTTGTCACAGGCCATCAATCGCTTGTTCTCGCTGGAACGGAAATTTCGTCGCTCTCCAGAATTGAAGCAGCAGTACGAAGCTTTCCTGGACGACTACTTGCAACGTGGACATAGGAAACAACTAACACCGGCTCAGGTTGAAAAGACTTGCTTCAATTTGCCGCACCACGCTGTCATCAAACTGGACAGCCTGACTACCAAATGTCGTGTAGTTTTTGATGGATCTGGAAAGGACAGCTTTGGAATATCGCCTAATGACAGACTTCATATTGGTCCACCTATTCAACGCAATGACCTACGGATTGGCACCGTCCCCTTCTCTGGCTGTTCGAGTTGTAAAGCAACTCGCCGATGATCACCGAAAATAGTACCCAGCAGCAGACCACTCTCTTCTGCACGATGCCTATGTGGACGACATTCCAAAAAGGTGCAACACATTCGACGACCTTATGTTTCTAAAGGACGAGCTTACCGGACTCTTGGATAAAGCCTAATTCTAAACTACGCATTGGAACTCCACTCCAATAATTGGCGTCTTCTGAAATCATTGCCTGAAGAAGATAAATGTTTTAATCCAATCCAGCTCCTCAACAAATCAGCCGTGAATTATTGGTATCCAATTGAATCCAGGAACAAACGTCCTGTATATCAATCTTAAGGACTTTTCTCCGACGAAAAGAGAACTTTTGTCGCAATTATAAAGAATTTATGATCCGCTAGGACTGGTAGCACCGGTCACAGTTCTGGTCAAGCTTATCTTCTAGAAAATTTGGACAAGTGTCCTGCAATGGGACGACCCGATTCCTGAAACTCTACCCACGCGATGGAGAGCATTGCCAAGTCCCACGGTATATTGCGTCATCGTTTAAGACGTTTATCTGCACGGATTTGTTGAGGCATCCACACACGCCTATGGGAGGGCAGTCTACGCTCGATTTGCAGTTGGATGCAGTTTTCGAGTCACCCTTGTTGCCGCCAAAACTCGGGTGGCCCCGATTAAGCCCGTAACTGCTGGAACCATGTTCGCACAGAAAGCAATCCAGCTGATTGTGCTTCTCGAGGACTTCATCCGTCAAAGCTTCTGGAGCATCGATTGTGGTGGAAATGTCCGTATCGGCTGGCCACACCGACCTCTGAGTGGCCACCTTTTACAAACAAGTTCAGCGTATCTTCAAATTTCGATGTCAACACGATGCCATAAAGCCCACAACTCTACATAACTTTCCTGACGAAAATATCAACGAGTTACTTATCCACAAATTCTCAACCTGCACGCGTCTTTTAAGGATATCTAGTTATTGATATCGCTTCATTTACACTCTTTGATCTCATTTAAGAGTTAGAGAGAGAATGGTCTTCACCATTTCTTTCTTCTGAAAAGCTGCTGGCCGCACAACGCCGACTCATTCGAAATGTGCAACAAAAATGCTTTGCCAGAGAATATGCTCAGCTAGAGAATCAACGCCAGCTTAACGCTAAATCGCATCTTATCCGGTTCTCTCCGTTCCTGGATGATTTTGGAATAACACGAATCGGAGAGCTATAAATTCCTCGAGTTCAATCTAGCCGTTGCTTTCAACATAGAGGGCTGGATTACGCTGGACCGATCGCAATCAAGGACTCCAAAGGACGAATTCCACGCATCGTAAAGGCATGGTTTTATATTTTTGCCTCACCACAAAGGCACTCCATATCGAGGTTGTTAGTGATCTAACTACAAAGGCTTTTATAGCAGCGGCCTTTATTCGGACAACGGAACCACATTTCATGGAAGCAAGCAAACCTTGGACGACATGAGACGGCTGGCCATTCAACAAGCCAAAGATGAGGAATTGGCAGGATTCTTCGCCAATGAAGGGATTTCTGTGCACTTTATACCCCCATCTGTTCCGCATTTTGGAGGGATATGGGAAGCTGGTGTTCGTTCAATTAAACTCCATATGAAACGGATACTTGGATCCAAGGCTCTAACGTTTGAGGAGCTCTCTACTGTTCTGACCCAAATTGAAGCAATCCGGAATTCCCGCCCTCTGTGCCCAAATGAAGATAATTCTTTGGATTCTCTGACGCCTGCTCATTTTTTGACTGGATCTGTATTGACTGTATTGACTGAACCATGTCGTCTGGATCTGCAAATCAATCGATTGGAGAGGTGGAATCAGTTGCAAGCCATGGTCCAAGGTTTCTGGAAACGGTGGCATATAGAATACCTGACATCTCTTCAGGAACGCGCAAAATGGAAATCTGAAGATCGACACACTGTTAGTACTCAAGGAGCTTATTCTACCACCCTCTAAATGGATCCTTGGACGGATCACCGAAGTGCACACAGGAATACCCGACCACGTCTGGGTCGTAACGGTGAAGACTGCCCACGGCTCATATAAACGCCCTATTGCCAAAATTTCTGCGCTGCCTTTGTGCAGAGGGGGCGCTATGTTGGGGAACGAGACACCCTGTATGCGCGTGAACCTTTATCTTTGTTTACCTTTTTTGCTTATCAGCGAAATCAATGCAAGCATCCTAGTACTTTTCCATAACTTCTAACTTTTAACTGTAACTGGTTTACATCTTAAGCTAGCATAATCGTCGTTCTCCACAGTTAAGTTGAGTGGGCATGACTGTGATTTATTCGGGTGCATACATGAGACTGACTGTAGCTTAAAACTAGAGCGGCGCTCTAGTGCTCTGGGCCACCGGCAGTCCGTCCTGGATCTTGAGGAAGCCTGGCTGCATCACTCGCGGATACAGGTCCGCTCCTAGGAGCAGACCTGTCGCTGTCGCCAGCGACGAGTCGATGCAGCGTCCACGGGTCGATGAGCGCCGCCGTGTCGAAGACCTGAGTCCCGGTATTAATCCGTACCAGAGCAGTCGGTAGCAGGTTGACGCTGTAACAGGGACGACAGCGACGGAGCGGAGGATGCGCTCGGCGGGCTACTCGGACGGGCGGCGGAAAACTGCCTAGGCGCAACGGACGCATGAGAGGCCAGGGAGCGCCGTGGTGAGGCGAACGAGGGCCGAGAAGCGGCTGAAAGACGTCGGGAAGCGCCAGGCGATTGCCAACGAGCGGCTGAAGAACGCCGTAGAGTGGCGGACGAGAGCCGAGGAGCGGCTGGAAGCCACCGTGAAGTAGCTGATGAGTTCCGCGGGCTGTGGCTCTGCGGCCGGCGCGCCGACACGTTCGGTCGGAGTGTTCGTGGGCCAGACAGCGGGCGCAGTACCGATTGGCGAGGACAGCCCGTAGCCGCTTCTTGGCACTCAAACGCAGAAATCGGCAGCATTTCCGTAACGGGTGGAGTACCTCGGGTGGAGTACCTCGAGTACATCTGCTTTCCAATGCGGTGGCGCTGCGCGGACGTGGAGACATCGTGCTTGATATGACTAGAGGAAAAGGACGGAGAGAGAAGCGGAAATCAGTACTGGTAAAACTTCGAATTGGACTGACTACACAACAACACAGTGACGAGGAAAATTGGAGTGGACAGGCAATGTGACCTAAGCCAAGGTGTTCTGGGATCACAGCGTCACTCTGGTGCTGGTCCAGCGAGTCCTCGAGGGTGCAGGTAACTCGCGTGGAGAAGGCGGACAACCTCCGGGGGTCTGCCGAATTAACTGGGCCCGTCAACACCCATCCAAAAATGGTTTCCTGGAAAGGGATCCGGAAAGGGATCCACAAATGTTTACTTTGCAATTGCCGAGGAGAATAGACGGAAGAATGTCTGCTCCTATCAAGATATTCGGTGTCCACTGGCGGTAGACGACACCCTGTCGTCGAAGGTGTGGGAACACTGACGGAAGCCTGAGTGGACTGGCGGCAGCCTTTTCCAGTATCTGCTGAAGATTGGCAACACACCTCGAATAGACGGAATAACAGTAGCTGTATTTGGATTCCAGCACTGTGCAGGTCCCGGGATCCTCGGCGGACACGGAAAGGAGTTTGGAGCAGCTATCATAGCCCTTCTTCACATTTTCCCATAATGCCCGGATTTCGTCCAAATGGACCCGGCACATTTGCCGGGAAAATCTCTCAGGTTCCGAGGCGCCGGAGTGCGGAGGTTAGCGAATAAACTAACTCGGTCCGTCGTGGCAATGAACCTTTTTAGGGCGACATCTACCGCACTTTGCGCCATTTTTGCGACCGATCGAGTCCACCTTGATGAGGGACCGGGGGAGGTATTGACGAATTCTTCGCTTTTTACCCTTTGAATGGTAGCCTTTGGATTTAACTGAGACGGCCGCGGAGATGCGAATTGGGACCTGTCCAAACGGATCGAAGGGATCGTATGCGGCTTCTTGTCGCCTCCCGTGGGCATTCTCAGAATCGACTTCTCCTGATCAGGGCTTGACACCTGACTTGGGCAACGGGTGCCTTGGAAGAAGACGGTCAGACGGTCACACTAATGCTCTTGGCGCGACAAGTTGGTCGTCACCGAAAGAAGAGACGAACTAGGTGAACAGCCAAATGGCATGCGGCCGCTGAAGCCGGTTGAAACAACTGGGTTATTTTAGAACGGGGGAAAAAGCCAAAAAAAATGGTTTAGAAAACGCTTTCCCGCAAGCAAGCGTTACATACATACATATATGACCGTCTGCTCGTTGATGTACGGAAAAAGAACGGAACGAAGCGCAGACGGATTGAAAAGAAAAATGTCGATCGATGAGGAAAACTGAGTTGCTCACCTGCCGATGTGTCGGAAAATTCACGGATGCGGAATTGACACGGAAAATAGTCTTACAGCAGTGCGACCGAAATTGAATGATCGGAGCTCTGCTGAAGACCGGCAGTAAAAAAATTTAAGAAGTCTCGTACATATCTTGGCGGAACAAATAGCCGGGAACTGCTGGCAGAAGAATATCCTGGCTTGAAGGACCAATGTTTGTAAGGGGTCGTCGTCCTCCAGTGATAAGTTGAGCAAGCTTGTCGAAGTGTTGTGATTTATTCGGGTGCATACATGAGACTGACTGTAGCTTAAAACAAGAGAGAACGCTATAGTCGAGTTCCCCGACTATCTGATACCCGTTACTCAGCTAGTGGAAGTGCGAAGGAGAGTCTATAACACTGACAGTTTTTGGAGGCTTGTAGGCGTTAAAGTGGGCGTGGCAAAAAGTTTTTTGGCAAATCGATAGAAATTTACAAGTCTAATACAAAAATGAAAAAATATCAAAACATTTTTCAAAAGTGTGGGCGTGGCAGTTTTGTGTGGTTTGCGGGCGTTAGAGTGGGCGTGGCAAAAAGTTTTTGGGCAAATCGATAGAAATTTACAACACTAATACAAAAATGAAAAAATATCAAAACCTTTTTCAAAAGTGTGGGCGTGGCAGTTTTTGGCGGTTTGTGGGCGTTAGAGTGGGCGTGGCAACATGAATCGACAAACTTGCGCTGCGTCTATGTCCCTGGAGTCTGTATGCTTAATTTTCTAGCTTTTGTAGTTCCTGAGATCTCGACGTTCATACGGACAGACGGACAGACAGACGGACGGACAGACGGACATGGCCAGATCGATTCGGCTACTGATCCTGATCAAGAATATATATACTTTATATGGTCGGAAACGCTTCCTTCTGCCTGTTACATACTTTTCAACGAAATACCCATTTACTCTACGAGTAACGGGTATAACTAGAGCATCGGTAAAGCGGGCTCGGGTGAGCTTGGAGAGCGCGAGCTCGGATGAGAGCGCAAGTGCGGACAAGAGGGGCGAGCGCGGACGAGAGCGAAAGCTCTGTGCGCAGAGGCCATACAGTGGCCCCTCACATTAACACATAGTTTAGTCAATAATTATTTCAAGTGTCTGAAATAAACCAATAAACTAAATAGTAACACTGCTTCTGGCGGTTTCATTTATAAA
The DNA here is from genome assembly GCF_016746235.2 of Drosophila teissieri. Lineage (NCBI taxonomy): Eukaryota > Metazoa > Arthropoda > Insecta > Diptera > Drosophilidae > Drosophila > Drosophila teissieri. Next base: position 282,595 of record NW_025224988.1, read on the forward strand.
CAAAGTTTTAATTTGCCTTAACACGAACCACTTAGAACAATTAATCGAGCGAAGTGTCCACCACCAATCGAACAAGCATACAAATGGTCAAGTCAAACAAAGTCTTATGTACCAGAAACCAACAACTATAGACCGAATACGGACCGCAACAGATCATACCAGAGAAACTCATTCCGGAACTGACCCAAGGGGAAAAATATATTTTTTTTTTTACTTTGCTTTTATTTATTTATTCTTTTTATTTTCGAGACTAACAATAAGTATATCAAATCTTATACTATAACATAACTAGAATTCTTGTAGACTGAAGCAGTAGAAATGGCCCTGACAAATTATGGATGGGTTGGAAGGACGGTACGTCGTAGGCGGGATTTGGATGGGCAGAGAGCTTTTTGCAATTCTATTTCATTTTTTACTCCGAGAATGCTGAGGTCCCGTGGATGTTTTGGTTTCGAATATACCATGGTGCCCCAGTGATAGTTCGCAGGATCTTGGATTGAGCGCGCTGTATGTGTAGAGCAGGACCTTGTAGTCTAGACACAAGGGCGATTGGCCGTTAATGATCCAGTGGAGGCTGCTGGCTTTCAGATTTAGGTGTGGTTTCTTGCATTCGATATGCCTTCGACATGTTAGGCGTCTGTCGAGGTGGATGCCGAGATACGTTACTTCTTTGAATTGAGGGATCTGCTTGCTATTCAGGCAGAGCGGAGGGCAAGTTTGCCTGTTAAGAGTAAACGTTATGTGCTTGCACTTTTGTTCGTTTTTTTTAATGCGCCAGTCAGATAGCCACTTTTAGACTACAATGAGGTGGTTGGCGAGTTGGGTTGTTGCATCGCATGTGTCGTCAGCAAAGATGTATGTTGTTAGTCGGTCACTCGTGGGAATATCCGCTGTGTAGAAGACCAATAGAGTAAAGGTAAGACTCAAGAAGTTTATGAGTGTATCCAGGCAAGTGTGTTTTAATTTTATGCATAAGTCCTTCGAGCCAGACGCGGTCGAATGCTTGAGATACATCGAGGAATATCGCGGTGCAATATTATTATATTATTCTGTTAAATTGCTCGATAGTTTTGCCCGATGCTCGGTCGCTACGCACAGCTTCCAGGGGATATAATCCTGGTCGTCGGTACGATGCCCGAGGTGTCGATAAAGTTCTTCGTTTTCAATCGTAAAGTCGTGGAACTTCTGTGGCTCTTCGCGGACCTCCTGTAACTTCCGTTGTAACTATTTGCACTAGTGGATGTCGTGTGTGAGCCTCTTTAGGTGCTTCAGTGGGCAGGCGTCGAGACAATGCGTCGGCTACCACATTGTACTCCCCGCGGCGGTGGTGCATGTCATATTGATATTGCTGGAGTTTCAACGCCCATCTCGCGATCCTCCCCGATTATTTCTGTAGGCGAGTAGTTCAGTTCCGTGGGATCCAGTTTTCGGCTTACGTAGGCAATGACTCGTTCGTAGCCATCGATATCGGGTTAGTACCCCTCCAAGTCCGTAATTACTGGAGTCGGTCTGGAGTGTCAATTTCACAACCAAATCTGGTAAAACGGGTGCGTCTGTCAGTAGGCTCTTTAGGAGGTCAAAGGTACGCTGTTAGTTCTGTCCCCCCTTCCCCCGCTGGATTTTCTTTAGCAGGTTCGTTATGGGCTATACCATTGCTGCGAGGTTCGGTACGAACCGCCTGTACCACGAAGCCATGTCGAGGCATCTCCTCACTCCTCGCAGGTTCGTTGGAGGGTTCAGGTTCCGTACGGCAGCTACATTGTCTGGACCGATGTGAATACCTTTGTCGTGATCATGTCATAGATAGGCCAGCTTTTGTTTGAAAAGGTGTGCTTTCCTCAAACGCTCAAACATCTGCGCAGGTTCTTTATGTGTTACTCTAGTCTGGCTCCAATGACGATAATGTCTTCGAGTTACACGAATGCGTGCTGATCCAGATCCGGCCTGATCATGCTGTCTAACGCTCGCTGAATGGAAATAACCAGAAATTGAAAGAAAAAATTGGAATCACTCCACTTCTAGATACTTATACCCCGAAAGCAAAAGTTAACTTACGTATACCTACCAATACCTAAGCCAAAATAGACCTACAAGATCTTGAGCTTGAGACACCATTTACATCAAATAATATCGTGACAGTAATTTACAAAGGCTCAAATAAGAGCAAACTCCGGGTCAAACTACCTGTTAGCCTCGACGCGGGCGATTTTATTGCAAAACTTTAGAACTTTACAATAACCTTACTATTTGTAGGGGACTCTTTAGTTTTAAATAGCCAATAACTCCGAAACCAAAGAAACACTTTGCGTAGACCACTCGTTAAATGTTTTGAGCTACGACGAGAAGGAAAATGAACCCTAATTCCTCACGTAAGCATGAAAAATACCTCGACCATATTCAGACGGGACACTTAAACAAGGAAGAAAAGGAGAGTCTTCCTAAAATGTTTAATGAATTTGAAGAATTTTTCTATAATGGCAAAGAACACTTTACCTTCTCCAGTACAATCAGACATAGCATACACGCTGTAGACTATATACCAATACACGTAAAAACATATAGATATAGTATATCCACAAAGAGGAAGTCCGTAAACAAATAGGGAAAATGCTAGAAAAAGACATTATCCAAAACAGTTACTTTCCATTGGTAACATCCCTCTGGCCGACGGCAGAATTTCGACTTCAACGGTATTAAGCAGTGCAAATTAGCTATAGACTTTAGGAAAATACACGACAAAACAATCGCGGATAGATATTCCATCCCCAACATCAACGAAAGTCAAGCCTGGAAAGAGCCAATTATTTTTCCTGATTGGACTTGGCCAGCGGCTTTCCCCAAATCCAGATGAGCCCGTGGTTAGACGTAGCATTCTCGGTCGATAACGGCCACTATAAATTTACCAGAAACAGCCCCGAAGCCTTCCAACGTATGATAGACAATGTCTTGGACGCACTAGTTGGAACATTTGCCGGTCTTATCTAAACGACATACTTATATTTTCTGCTTCCCTTTAGACACATTTGTCGAACATTGATTGACTGCGTCAAGCCAACCTTAAAATCCAATAAACCAAGTCACGCTTTGGGTTACATAATTACTCAGAAAGTCATCAAACCTTACCCAAATAAAGTTTTGGGCGGTTTGTGGCAAAATGTGTTAACAAACATGAGCTGCGTCTATGTCTCTGGAGTCTGCATGCTGAATATTAACTTTTTAGCTTTTATAGTTTCTGTGATCGCGACGTGATACAGACAGACAGACGGACGGACAGAGGAACATGGCCAGATCGATTCGGGTATTGATCCTGATCAAGATTATACTGTATATGATGGGAAACGCTTCCTTTTGCCTGATACATACTTTTAAACGAATCTAATATACCCTTTTACTGTACGAGTAACGGGTATAATAAAGGCAATTAAAGACTTCCCTTGTCCCAATACCCGTAAACAGATCCAATCATTCTTAGGACTTTTGGGCTACAATAAGAAATGTATAAGTGACGCTGCACAAATCTTAATGGCCAAACAACTAAAAGAGGGAAAGTTAGTCGTAAAACACAATGAATTTCGAGAAGCTTATGAAGTCTCCAAAATTCGTTTAGTCAACGACCCCATTTTACGCGCATTTGAAAAGAGTAATCTGCGTACCACAGTTAAAACATCTAATATCACAGACAATTTTTGAATGACTCCTATTTTACCTTATTGTACCCTTATATTCCCTAAGGAAATTAAGACAAATAAAATAACCCCTAAATAAGGACAACGGAGGTACTTTTCACACTATTAGGAATGCTTTTTGCACCATTATCCTTATTTAAAGCATAATTAGTATAAATACTATAAATATAAATACCGTTTTACTCTACGTGTATGGGGTATAAAAATATTTTGGAAATAAGATCACTAAGTACACCCTCTATTCGAATTAATGACATTTATGTTCCTTGGGGAACTCCAGCTGAAATTGTCTTCCTTAAAGATTTGAATCCATCATCAGATACGTGTTCGATCTTCAAGAAAACTTTTAATATCCAAATACAGCTGCGGCGGAAACAACCTCTATGCTGTGTACAGGAGCCAATGGTGCCATAATATGTGAAATGCCTGTTGTATATCAAGCAGCTGCTGCTACTTTCTTTGTCATAGCCTCTAGAGCAAAGTTGACTACTCTATGGAGTTGTTTAGGGGTACCGTGTTGCAAGCGGAAACCAAACTGGAATTAGCCAAGTTAAGCAGGAACCTGCATATTTGTGTCTACTTTCTTCGAGCAAGGGCCCTATGCAGGCAGTTGGCAAGTGTTTGGTGAATCCGTTGCATGCGTGGATCACCTGCTCAAGCATATTCTTTCTTGCCAATATTCTTCAGCGCCAATATTCTGGGAGGAAGTTGCAGTAGTATGCGGAGTTCTCGGTGCCGCAAGCAGAACAGCTTCATTTATTTTACTCATGAAGAGGCTGGTAGCATTCTCAATATCCACCGCCAGCCCGGATTTGCATCTTGACCTCACTCAATTGTTCCAGATGGGTTTTGAAAACGTTTATGACTGCATTATGGGCTAGTAGGCGTGTGCGCTGTAGTTTTTTAAAGGTATATCATGCAGTTAGGAGAGGCAGACGGTCTGACGAGAGTTCCACAAGTCTTTGTATATCTAGCTAGCCAATACCACTGGTTAACAAGAAATCAACGGCTGATGTTGTTGACAAATGGTTGTAGGACTTAAAACAAGGCTCACCCGTAGCTAGTATTTGATATTGCCCATGTGAAACTTCTTGTATCATTTTACCTCTAGTGCAGGATTTTGAGTTCCCCCACAATGCATGCTTGGCATTGCAATTACTATCAGCAATGAATTTGTTGCCTAACGCTAACGCTGTTGTTTTTTTTTCCCTTGTCCTTAGAATAAAATTCAGCGCTTGTATATAGCTATGTAAACTCTATTCTGAAAATAGAAACAAAATAAATTATGTTTTCTTTTTGTTGATCCAATCGGAGATATCGATGTGGTTGGGTTGCAAGCTGAGCGCCAAATAGACCGAGTTTAGGGTTTAGATCACTCTCATAGACCATATTTCCGAAGCCCATAATAGGTTCCAGTATCATTGTGGCATTGGAAAAAGGAATATCATCCCTGAGATCAAAGGCGAACCCCTACTAATCTTAAGCTATAGACTAGCTAACCAGTATGAATTTAAGGAATTTCTACTTTCCGAATACCTTTTATTATTCCTGACGAGACCGTACGATATTTGCTGCTCTTTTATTGTCACTACCGCCTTGTTTCCTTCTAAATCAAAGCTATCATCTCTTTGAAAGCAAACTGAACGGTCTTCAAGCATAACGAGGTTACGTAGGAGCCTATACGTTGAACCATTTTTAACCATGTGAGGACCCCTTTTTGGGCCCCTCACCCTATAGACAATATGATTAGTTGGTAGGATTAATTGATAGGATTAGAGCTAGGATAAATTGCTAAAATTAGGGCTTAGGATTAATTGATAGGATTAGGATTTAGGGTTAATTGTTAGGATAATTAGAATAGGATTTGGGATTTAGGGTATACATATAAGTTAGAATAAGAGACTAGGAAAGACCCATGAAGGGCACATAGATTAGGCACCCCGCCCACACACAGAGCCCACTGCGGCAGAGCCACTGCGACGCAACGCACGACATTACCGGTAGAGCACACAGCGGCAGAGCCACAGGAAGCAACGCACGACATTATCGGTAGAACCACAGTAACGCAACGCACGACATTATCGGCAGAGCACACAGCGGCAGGGCCACCCGACGCAACGCTCGACATTATCGGCAGAGCCCACAGCGGCAGAGCCACCCGACGCAACGCACGACATTATCGGCAGAGCCCACAGCAGCAGAGCCACACAAAGCAACTCACGACATTATCGGCAGAGCCCACAGCGGCAGAGCCACCCGACGCAACGCACGACATTATCGGCAGAGCCACCCGACGCAACGTACTACATTATCGGCAGAGCCCACTGCGGCAGAGCCAAAGCGACGCAACGCACTACATAATCGGCAGAGCCACAGCGACGCAATGCACGACATTATCGGCAGAGCCCCGCTGTGGGCGGCGCAACCAGCCGAGCCACGATCGGCCGATGCACATGGGTGCCGGCAAGCCGAAGCCCGACGCCGCCACCTGGTTTTCCACCTCGGTTCGGCCGAAGGCGACAACGCTTGTGCGGGCAGAGCGGTCGACAGCAGAGACGGGTTGCTGGACGAACCGCTGTCCGCCGATCGAGAGTTGAAATTGGACCGCCGAGTTGAGTATATCTATTTCATCGTCTATTTCAACGTTGAAAAAAAGTCATTTTTATTATACCCGTTACTCGTAGAGTAAAAGGGTATACTAGATTCGTTGAAAATAATGTAACAGGCAGAAGGAAGCGTTTCCGACCATATAAAGTATATATATTCTTGATCAGGATCAATAGCCGAGTCGATCTGGCCATGTCCGTCTATCCGTCCGTCTGTCCGTCCGTCCGTCTGTCCGTCTTACTGTCCGTATGAATCTCAGGAACTACAAAAGTTAGAAAGTTGAGATTAAGCATACTGCCTCCAGAGACATAGACGCAGCGCAAGTTTGTCGATTCATGTTGCCACGCCCACTCTAACGCCCACAAACCGCCCAAAACTGCCACGCCCACACTTTTGAAAAATGTTTTGATATTTTTTTATTTTCTTATTAGTATTGTAAATTGTTATCGATCTGCAGAAAAACTTTTTGCCACGCCCAACCTAACGCCCACAAACCGCTCAAAACTGCCACGCCCATACTTTTGAAAAATGTGAAATTTTTTCACATTTTTGTTCGTCTTGTAAATTTAACTTTATATACCAGAAACCTTTTTGCCACGCCCACTCTAACGCCCACAAACCGCCAAAAACGGTCAGTGTTGTAATTTCTCTTCGCACATTCACCAGCTATGTAACGGGTATCAGATAGTCGGGGAACCCGACTATAGCGTTCTATCTTGTTTTTCTTTTTTATTCGTCAGAGGGCTAGAGCCTATTCAACGGTTGATATCATGAGATGTTAATCGGAACTTGCCTTCCGTCGATGCCGGGTATTATACAGCTTTATATTTCATTTATTTATGTTGTTTTATTTTTCATTTATGCAACAAATTGACATAAAACATGTCATAAGTAACTTTGATTATTTTCAAAAGGTCTGTCGTTGATATGCCCAAAAATACGTGCGCCACGCTACTAGGAGGGCCGCATTGCTAATTGAGAGGTTGCTACCTAAAAATTTAATTTTCGCGAAAAGTCGCAAGTGAAACCTATATGTTATAAATAGGGAATTAATCACTCTGCAACATGGACTAACAAACTTACTCAACAAATTTAAACAATTTTTTAAAACTCTATTCAAAGATGAAATTTATTTTGAAAGTTGGACGTGGAGATCACTTGCTAAATACACAAATTGTTTACACGTACAAAATAAGCAATATATTAGTGGAAACACATAGTACACACCTCAAAAATGAGGAGATATGAATTTTAGTAAGCAACAGCTGACTTTACAGCTGTAAAAACAGGTCAAATTCCCCATAGTGGTGTATAGGGAAAACTAACCGCGATTAGTTCTAGGAGTTAAGATATAAATAAAGGACTGTGAATATATGAGACCGAAAACCGGACAGTTTTAATCCTTTCTTCCCCAACTCTCCTTCCCTTCCCCCTCGAGCGCCGTTCGGCAGCGGCCCCGCGCATCGCAGCCGTTTTCCCGGACGAGACTTCTTACCCCCCCACGACGAAGTCGGCGTTCCGCCACCACCAAGCATAGTTCTCCCATCCCTCTCACACACAACATTTCTCTCCTGGGGATGGAAGTCAGGGACCGGTCGCGCCCGCATTTAAATTCGACGCCGATCTATATTGGGGACAGTCGTTCACCAGCTCCCAGCCGAGCAACACCAAGCATATAGACCTCCAGCCGGGCAACCCCCCTGGACAGTCATCAACCAGCTCCCCGCCGGGCCACATCAAGTCAATAAGTCAAGTCCGGCCGAACAACCCCCCTGGACAGTGATCCATCAGCTCCCAGACAATGGCAACAGCAACTAAACAACAGCGGTTGATTAACAACCAACACCAAAGGACAAAAAAAAATTTCCTAACTCTCTCTCGAATAAAATTCGGTGACCACGAGGCCAGCAGACCTTGCCCGCGAACATTTTGCCGTCAGCCACCGGCAAAATTCCGGACTTTCGTCGGAACAAAAGCTAGAACGCATATATGAAAATATGCTGCCGGAATACCAGATGTTTACACGTCGACAGGACTTCCGAACTTTGGCCGAGCTGACTCAACTCGTGGTAAATTTCGAAGTTGTGCGCAGCCGCGGAGGCCAAGCCATATTGGGCTACTCCACTGGCCGAGCGGAGACAGAGAGTTCTTCAGGCGACCATATCCCACGGAATCGAGGAAATCAAGGACACGCACCGTCCGCCGCGGTACAGCCGCCACGACCTCGGACTACTACTACCGACGTCGCCCGCTGTGACCCGAGTGGAAATCCAAGTCAGGAAAGCCCAGCCAGGCAAGCCATAGACGCACCACCCTCCTACCGGAACTGTGGACGGACCGGACACTTCGCTGCAGAATGTCCGAACCCCCGGACATTATTCTGCTGGGATTATGGACGACTCGATGTACGGACCATCGAATGCTGCCGGACTCCGACGCAGGGAAACAAACCAGGGCCTCGAGTATCCGGGAAATACCCGAGGACCCCAACGAACGCCCAAGGAAACTGATGACCGCGATCCAACAGGATCATAACCGTATCCGCGCCCTGGTCACGGACGAGGGACGACTCTTCACCGCTACCCTGGATACGGGGGCCTCGCACAGCTTCATCAGCGAGCGCCTGGCGAAACAACTGGATAACGGGAACAATCTTCGAGCCATCCGAGTCCCAGGTCAAGCTGGCGGATGGGACAGGCCGAGAAGTAACGCAGACACTCAGAGTAACCGTCCAGCTGGGCGAAGCTCAGGTCAGCATCTCCGCTCTCGTCATGGCAGACGTGTTGGACGATCTTCTGCTTTGCATTGACTTCCTGTGTTACGGAGCAGCGACCCCCCAGAGCTCACACTCCAGCCACCTACTTGGGATCCAGGGCCGAACAGACGGGAAGCTGGCGCACAAGCGCATCCCGAACGCCACGGACAGGAAGCCGCCTCACTGGCGCACACTGGGCCACGAGGACCAGAAGCCGCCTGCGAAGCACAACCTGGGACACCCCGTCCGGAAGCCGCCTCACAGGCGCAACCAGGGCACGGCTCAGACTCGACCACCAGGCCGCACCGGCGACATAATCACATCCGCATCATGGTGGGGACACAAACCCACCCCCGCGCCTCAACCACGGTGGCACCTCCACACGGACACCACGGGTTGACGAACCCACCACCTCGAGCTGGGCCGAAGTATTGCCCGCCTCGGGCGCAGCCGCCGTTCGGCGGAACTCTTTTGGCAGGGCCGAGAAGAGAGTCCGATTCCAGGATCCGGAATCACCGACGACCATAAGCATTCCCTCCTGCGGAACCGCGGGCGCCGAAAACGACTCGGAGGAGAAGCCGCGGCCAAGCGACACCCCCATAAGTTACCCGGAGCCGTGGATTGTAACTATCTCCGTTCGACAGCCGGCGTGTCTCACATCGCCGAGCATTCCATCATTATGAGGAATGATAGGCCCCGCAAACAAAGGTATCATCCGAGGACCTACATGAGGGCCGTCATCGATCACCAGATTGACGATCTACTCCGCGACGGAAGGATCGAACCGTCCAAGAGCTCCCATAGCGCGCCGATCGTCATCGCCGCTAAGAAAAACGGTGACGTCAGGATGTGCGTCGACTACAGGCTGCTTAACGAATACTCAGTCCCCGATGCGTACCCGTTGCCAAGGATCCACCACATCCTGGAGCGGCTACGACATGCCCGTTTCATCTCGACGCTGGATCTGAAGAATGGATATTGGCAGATACCAGTTGCCCCCGCCAGCCGTGAATGCACCGCGTTCACCTTTTTTCAGCGGGCCCTAGACACTGTTATTGGCCCGGACATGGAGCCGCATGCCTTTGCCTATCTCGATGATATCATCGTGATCGGGTCTACACTCCAGGAGCACGTACGGAACTTCCTGGAGGTGTTCCGACGCCTGAGGGAAGCCAACCTCCGTCTTAACCGAGACAAGGGCCAGTTCTTTCAGCGCAGTTTCTCGGACACGTCATCAGCGAGGTCGGAATCCATATTGACCCCGACAAAGTCGCCGCCATACGGGAATTGAGGCCGCCGATGAACCTCAAGGTGCTCCGCCGCAGCCTCGGTATACCTCTGGTACCGACGGTTCGTTCCCAACTTCGCCGACTTGGTCGAACCGATGACCGCCCTTCTCAGGAAGGATCGGAAGTGGGAATGGACGACAAAACAGGAGCAAGCTTTCAAGCCTTTAAGGACCTACTCACCGAAGCACCGGTTCTCGCATGTCCCGACTTCGAAGAAACATTTATATTGCAGAGACATTTATATACGGCATTGGTGCCGTACTCACCCAAACCATAGAGGGACAGGAAAGTGTCATCGCATAGTTTGGGCAGTTCGCAAAATGCGCTGTTACCTCGAGGGATACCGATTCGAGGTGCTCACTGACCACCACTCGCTCAATTGGCTAAATTCCATTAACAACCCCAGGGCCGGTGGGCAGGAGATTTCCTGTAAGTGGATTAACAAGATGCTGCGAAAAATCCACCAGGAACCGACGAAGTATCCGGACTTTCGTGAAGAGAACGGACACCTGTACCGACGCATAGGACTCCGCCCGGAGGAGGAGGACAAAACGTGTATGCGGGTGGCCCAAAAGTACTATTGGCCCGGATTGTTCCGGGAGGTAGCGCTCTACGTACGACGGTGCCGCAGCTGCCAGAGGTATAAGGTAAGCCAAGAGAAGCCAGCCGGGAGAATGTACACCCGACAGGTGGACGAGCCTTTTCAAATACTCTGCGCCGATTTCATGGGTCCCCTCCCACGTTCGAAACAAGGGAACACAGTCCTTCTAGTGTTCCTTGACTCCTTCAGTAAATGGGTCGAACTCATACCCATGCGCCGCGTCACCGTCCCCTATCTGGAACGAGCCTTTCGGGAACGGATCCTTAGCCGATTCGGTGTCCCGAAGACCTTAGTTTGCGGCAACGGAGCGCAATTCACGAGCCGCGGATTCCAGGCAAGTCTATGGGGATGGTATTACAGCACACCGCGCCCTACACGCCTCGGCAGAATCCCACGGAACGGGCCAAACGAACCGTAAAGAACATGATAGCGAAGTATCTTGTGGAAACGCCCCACAACACGTGGGATCAGCTGTTACCGGAGATTTCGCTCGCTGTCAACAGTAGTGTATCGGACACAACCGGGTTCAGCCCCACCTTCCTTGTTCAAGGACGAAATCCGCGCTTGCCCAACGCGCTCTACGACGAGGTAACGCCGGGACGAGGAACGGCCTTGGTTCCCCCTGAGGAGAAGAGCCGGCAGCACAACATTTTTCAAGTCGCCCGCGACAACGCCGAACGCGCCATCGCTGAACAAGTGCGGCACTATAATCTCAGGCGACGAGAATGGAGACCAGCACTGGGCTTTTCAGTTCTCGTGAATTCGTAAGATTCCTCTCGCCGAACATAGTCAGACTACAGGATACCTGGTGTCGCAGGCGTCGCACCACGGGCCTTCATCATCTGAAGCCCTACCATCAGGGTAGCGACGGAACCCAACCGATGGAACAGGAGGAGGCCGTCACAATCGATGACTAAGGCGCTCGAATCCTGGTCGAAGGTAACAGGGTGTCATGGAGGCCACATGATGCGCTCAGCCAACGTCCCCGCCCCCTTTGGGAAGAAAAGAACTATAACCTGGTTTCCCCTTTAAGCCAGGAACCACCACATCGGACTCCTTCCGACAACCATCGGATCAATAAGAAACTACCGAAACAATGGGCGTCCCGCGCCGCCACCGTTCGTTTCAACATTTGCGCTCTCACAGCTTTTAGCTTGAGATTGGCGCCCTACGCCACCATCTGGCATCACCAACGTTGCCACTTTCAGCACGTGACAGAGGCACGCACCGCTATCGATAAACCATCGTTGATACCAAGTCACAGCAGTCAGCTTTTGAATGTGACCGCACCAGGGTACACGAACTATCGGGGTCAAAGCGATAACCGTCATCGATAATTTATCGATCGTTCGACTACTCGATCGCCGAGGGTGTCACTTTGAAAGTGACAGCCGAGCAACGCGGACATAAAAAAAAAAAGAAGAAAAGAAAGGATGAACCACCCAAATGGCCAACCGCAACGACCCCCGATGGCGGTCATCACCGCCACCCTTGGGGCTGATTGGGCAGACGCTGCCGCAGCACCGGCAGGAGGCACCAGCTCTCCCCTGCGCAGCCCCTCATGGTGGGAGGGGATCGAGCTGGGAGACATCCTGGAAGCCATCCGGGAGGAGGAAGAGGTGCCGACCGACACCCGATTCGGCAGGGTCCACGCCGAGGCGAGGCCACCACGCCCAGTTTACGAGGACATCTTGGGTGAAGAGCTGCAGTCGGTACGCCCGCGCCCCGTCAGCACCGGACTCGGCAGGGTCCACGCCGAGGCGACGCCACTACGCCCAGTTTACGAGGACATCTCGGGTGATGAGCTGCAGCCGGTCCGCCCGCGTCCCGTCACCACCGGACTCGCTGGCAGTCCTCGCCGAAGGGTCGTGGTGGTGGAACGCCCAGTGGCAAAGGTGAAGCCACTGCCCGCCGCCGACGAGTGGCGATGGCGCTTTCGAGGAGGGTTCCCACAGCCAACTTCAGCCGTGGAGGCGTCAATCGCCACCATTCGGGTTCTCCATCGGAGACAACCCAGCCCCTGAAAAGGAGGAGGCCGCCGACGAACAGGACCCGATGGTACCGGCCCCGGAAGGATGGGTCACCCCGGAGGGGTGGATACCCGCGGCGTTAGCCCAACGGATCGCGGCGAGAGTCCCCCGCTTCCCAGGGAGGAACCTCCGGTACCTGGAAGAGAAGGGGGGCCAATGATATCAAATAAGGATATCCCGCGACGGCCTCCACATAAGGGTCTCAAACCGTCCCCGAGGAAGGGATGGGATGTGAGGACCCCTTTTTTGGGCCCCTCGCCCTATAGACAATATGATTAGTTGGTAGGATTAATTGATAGGATTATTGCTAGGATTAATTGGTAGGATTAGTGCTAGGATTAATTGGTAAGATTAGGGCTTAGGATTAATTGGTAGGATTAGGACTTATGGTTAATTGGTAGGATTAGGACTTATGGTTAATTGGTAGGGTTAATTTTAAGGATAATTAAAATAGGATTTGGGATTTAGGGTATACATATAAGTTAGAATAAGAGACTAGGAAAGACCCATGAAGAGCACATAGATTAAATACCCCGCCCACACACACACACCCACCCGCGCAACATTAAGCCCGCAACACGGGCCCAGCACCACCGGCCAGCAGCCCGCAACATAAGTGGCCAAGCCCAGCAACACGGGCCCAGCAACATCGGCAAAGCCTACAGCGGCAGAGCCACACGAAGCAACGTACGACATTATCGGCAGAACCACAGCAACGCAACGCACGACATTATCGGCAGAGCCCACAGCGGCAGAGCCACCCGACGCAACGCACGACATTATCGGCAGAGCCACCTGGACGACATTATAAAGGACTGTGAATATATGAGACCGAAAACCGGACAGTTTCAATCCTTTCTTCCCCAACTCTCCTTTCTTTCCCCCTCGAGCCCCGTTCGGCAGCGGCCCCGCGCATCGCAGCCTTTTTCCCGGACGAGACTTCTTCGCCCCCCTCAAGCCTCGTTCGGAAGCGGCCCCGCGCATCGCAGCGGTTTTACCGGACGAGACTTCTCCTTCTAGTCCCGTTCGGGGAACGGCCCCGCGTATAGCAGCCGCTTCCTGGGTGGGACATCATCTTTAAAAAGGGAAATTTATTAAAGTGATCGAGCACTACAAAAACTCCTCTATTGCCAGACCGAGAACGCCGGTATGCCCCAGGAACGTCGTCATAAAGTTCTTGAAAAAATCTTAGCGTTTCGCCTGTTTTGCTAAGATTCGGTTTACGACTTTAATTGGGGTCTTTTGAGCATTTGCATATCTCTCATTCATTTACGTGAGTACCTACGTACTCTTTCTAGGGTATTATTTATAGCATAGTGCGAAGCTAAGGGATGATCATGCGATATTTGTAGTACCATGGGAACCAATTCATTTGGCATCCATATCTTTCAAGCCATATCATCTGCTACTTTTTCTCCGTCCCGGCGGTTTTGAGGTTGGTTTAAAAATTGTCTCCAGGGGCTTATGGTCGGTCACTAACACAACTCCATTCATCATTAAACTCCAATCCCAATTTGGCATCCATATCTTTCAAGCCATATCATCTGCTACTTTTTCTCCGTCCCGGCGGTTTTGAGGTTGGTTTAAAAATTGTCTCCAGGGGCTTATGGTCGGTCACTAACACAACTCCATTCATCATTAAACTCCAATCCCATTAAGTAAAAATAATATCTCTCTACTGCCCAAATCGAGGCCAAACTTTCTTTCTCAGCTTAGGAGTATCGTTTCTCCACATCGGTTAAGCTTCAACTAGGAAATTCAATTATTTTTGGGTCGTGATCATTGTCAAATTGTAAAAATACTGCCCCAAAGCTACAGGGCTAGCATCTGCTATCCATCCAGTTTTATTTTTGGCGTCAAAATATGAGAGACTTGGGATTTTAGCTAACGTTGACTTAAGTTTTTGCAACCCCTACTTTCGAACTGGTCCCAGATGAACTTCTCATCCTCTTTTAATAACTCACGCATGTGGTTCCGTCAAATCGGACAGGTCTGGAATAAATTTACCCACGTAGGTGACCAAACCAAGGAAACTACGCGTCTCTTCTTAATTTTTAACTGCTCGAAAGGAACCAATAGCAGTTTTTTTCTCAGGATCAGCCACTTCCCCCATTCATCTCGGAGTAACGCCTGGTTTGGTTTTATTACGCTCTCCGCCATTACGAACAAACGTTATGTCCGGAAAAACAAAGATTAATTCAAGGCTTTTGTCAAGCAATTTGTATTTTAATAATATTATTTTCCTCTTTGCTTAAACCCACTACTTGCCTCTTACTACTGTTAGTTAGAATTTTTTGTTCCAGTTTTACCCTTGTTTAATAATTGTACCGGCAATTTGCCTTTAACAGCTGTCAAATAATATAGTTATTCCTTATTAAACATTTGTTTAATGTGTATTATATTTTCATCGGCCGTTTGCCTCTGACCACTGTAAAAACTTTTTTTTTTTAATTAACCTTAGTTTTGGCATTCTGCCTGTCTGATCAGTGCCATATAGAATTTAATGTTAAAATATACATGTAAATTAAAATTGTTGTTAAAAAAATTATTTAAAAAAATATTTTATTTTTATATTTGAATAAATTTATTGGTGATAAACTCTTTCACTCAAACAATATTATAAGACACTATTATCTGATTTTATCTTCGATCGTTCTCGATCCGATCCCGAAACAGACTGACTCTTAGATTCTAAATCCTGATCCAATCAACCTTGGCCAGATGCTTTTCTTTGGAAACTTCTTGAACTTTCAATTATGTTTAGAATAAAAGCTTGATGCTGAAATTATTTCTCTGATTGAAGCGCAATAAGTTGACCATGGTTTGGTTTCCAAGCGGAAGCTGTGTTTTTTTTGGAGTTTGATTGTTTATCTTAGGGGGAAGCTAAGCGCTGGCAAAGGCAATGACAAAAACAAAGACAAAGGAAATGCCGCCTAGATTGAAATTTAAAATTTGTTTATAAACTGGGATAGAGTGCTATGTTTACGGGTTGGATAACTCTCCCCCTTCTAAAATGACGCGTCCCGCTTCATTACGAATTTCTTTTAAACGTTCATTTAATTCTGTTAAAAATACTTCCTCATTATTTGGTTTTTCTAGTTCTGGCCGTTTTTGTTTGGTTACAAATAAAAAATATCTGAATTGTAGTATTAATGTAGTAATCAAATACAAAATGAATAAAATTAATAATATAAAAGAAAGTGATATCTTGGTATTTCTTAATTTAAGGAAGGGATTTAAAATGTTTATATTATCTAGAGAGAGTTCCGAGTTATTGGACAATATGTAATCGGATATTTCATAATCTGTAAAATGGTTTGTGGTTATGTATTCAAGAATTTTACTTTTTAAATTGGTATATTTATTGTGGTTGTTCCGTTAAATGTTATTAGAAATGACCCATTTAAGTGGGAGTTGTTAACAATATTGTAACCATTTATAAAAATGGCACCATTTTGGATGATATCTATTTCCTTATATTTTTCCCTTATTTTCTTACAAGTGGATTTTTCTCCATTTAATAATTTGGTAAAACAGGTTTTTTCCTTACTTATAGTACAGTAATTGTTAAAAGGTTCGGTCTTAAAAGTAGACATTTCATAATATGTTTTGTCGCATTTTGCGACTTGATTGCTTATTTCTAGTTTTCCATCGCCTTTTGAAATCGCTCTAGCATAGTATATTTCGCATCTGTTATAAACTATAGGGTATTTTACATAAATTATTAAGACTTCTTTATGTAATACGATTTTGAACACAGAGATATCCATTAGGTCTGCAATGATTACTGGTCTTAATTCGTGACTTAATATTTCTTTTATTTCTTCATGGTTTAAAATTTTAGAATTAAAGACATTAATTTTAGCTAATGTGATAGTATCGATTAAATTTTGCAGGTCAAATGTTAAAAGTTTTAGGCGATGTTTTCTTAATGGTCTTGGTCAATAAATACATGTTTAAAATCATCAGAAAGAGATTCTATTTCTTTAAACAAATTGGAATTGATAATAAATTGTTTGTTATTATTTTCTATTAAGTCATTGATTGTATTTTGAATTTTGACGAAGTCGTCATGATCCGGAGTTCCAGCTAACCACTTCCACACGGTGCCTAATTCATTAATTCCCCTTTTGGATCTAGATGATATTAACTGTGATAAAATTAGTTCGATAACTTCTAAGTCGTATGTGGTTTCCCATTGTGATCTTTTGTTAGTGTCTCTCTTTATGTTTTCTGATTCAACATTGATTATTTCTTTATAAAAACTTAAATTGGTTACGTGGAATAAATCGCTATAGGATTCGTAAGTAAGAACATCCTTTTTGTCTTTGAACAGGAAAAATTCGTGATTGGAGTAATCACGAGTAATTACGAATGCTATTAGAAGTAACAAGAAATGCATTGTCTGTAAATTTAAAAGAAATATAATATTTGTTAA